>NW_027285320.1:0-42500 GCF_040894005.1 Engystomops pustulosus | reverse complement strand
GCCACACTTGGCTGTAGGTCCCGGAGAGGAATAATGCCCATGGAAGTAAGAGCTCCTACCTCCAAAGGGGCAAGTCAGCGGGAGAAGCCACTTGGCCTATCCGGCCACATGTCACTGTCCCCCGGCCAAGCTTGGCTGTAGGTCCCGGGGAGGAATAATGCCCATGGAAGTAGGAGCTCCTACTTCCAAAGGGGCAAGTCAGCGGAAGAAGCCACTAGTTCTATCCGGCCAAGAGTCACTGTTCCCCGGCCTTACTTGGCAGTAGGTCCCGGGGAGGAATAATGCCCATGGAAGTAGGAGCTCCTTCTTCCAAAGGGGCAAGTCAGCGGGAGAAGCCACTTGGCCTATCCGGCCAAGAGTCACTGTTCCCCGGCCACTCTTGGCAGTAGGTCCCGGGGAGGAATAATGCCCATGGAAGTAGGAGCTCCTACTTCCAAAGGGGCAAGTCAGCGGGAGAAGCCACTAGTTCTATCCGGCCAAGAGTCACTGTTCCCCGGCTACACTTGGCAGTAGGTCCCGGGGAGGAATAATGCCCATGGAAGTAGGAGCTACTACCTAAAAAGGGTGAAGACACTTGGCTCTAAGTCCCCGAGAGGTATACTGCCCATGGGAGTAAGAGCTCCTACTTCCAAAGGGGCAAGTCAGCGGGAGAAGCCACTTGGCCTACCCGGCCAAGAGTCACTGTTCCCCGGCCACACTTGGCAGTAGGTCCCGGGGAGGAATAATGCCCATGGAAGTAGGAGCTCCTACTTCCAAAGGGGAAAGTCAGCGGGAGAAGCCACTTGGCCTACCCGGCCAAGAGTCACTGTTCCCCGGCCACACTTGGCAGTAGGTCCCGGGGAGGAATAATGCCCATGGAAGTAGGAGCTCCTACTTCCAAAGGGGCAAGTCAGCGGGAGAAGCCACTTGGCCTATCCGGCCACATGTCACTGTCCCCCGGCCACACTTGGCTGTAGGTCCCGGGGAGGAATAATGCCCATGGAAGTAGGAGCTCCTACTTCCAAAGGGGCAAGTCAGCGGAAGAAGCCACTAGTTCTATCCGGCCAAGAGTCACTGTTCCCCGGCCTTACTTGGCAGTAGGTCCCGGGGAGGAATAATGCCCATGGAAGTAGGAGCTCCTACTTCCAAAGGGGCAAGTCAGCGGGAGAAGCCACTTGGCCTATCCGGCCAAGAGTCACTGTTCCCCGGCCACACTTGGCAATAGGTCCCGGGGAGGAATAATGCCCATGGAAGTAGGAGCTCCTACTTCCAAAGGGGCAAGTCAGCGGGAGAAGCCACTAGTTCTATCCGGCCAAGAGTCACTGTTCCCCGGCTACACTTGGCAGTAGGTCCCGGGGAGGAATAATGCCCATGGAAGTAGGAGCTACTACCTCCAAAGGGTGAAGACACTTGGCTCTAAGTCCCCGAGAGGTATACTGCCCATGGGAGTAAGAGCTCCTACTTCCAAAGGGGCAAGTCAGCGGGAGAAGCCACTTGGCCTACCCGGCCAAGAGTCACTGTTCCCCGGCCACACTTGGCAGTAGGTCCCGGGGAGGAATAATGCCCATGGAAGTAGGAGCTCCTACTTCCAAAGGGGCAAGTCAGCGGGAGAAGCCGCTTGGCCTACCCGGCCAAGAGTCACTGTTCCCCGGCCACACTTGGCAGTAGGTCCCGGGGAGGAATAATGCCCATGGAAGTAGGAGCTCCTACTTCCAAAGGGGCAAGTCAGCGGGAGAAGCCACTTGGCCTATCCGGCCAAGAGTCACTGTTCCCCGGCCACACTTGGCAATAGGTCCCGGGGAGGAATAATGCCCATGGAAGTAGGAGCTCCTACTTCCAAAGGGGCAAGTCAGCGGGAGAAGCCACTAGTTCTATCCGGCCAAGAGTCACTGTTCCCCGGCCACACTTGGCAGTAGGTCCCGGGGAGGAATAATGCCCATGGAAGTAGGAGCTACCACCTCCAAAGGGTGAAGACACTTGGCTCTAAGTCCCCGAGAGGTATACTGCCCATGGGAGTAAGAGCTCCTACTTCCAAAGGGGCAAGTCAGCGGGAGAAGCCACTTGGCCTATCCGGCCAAGAGTCACTGTTCCCCGGCCACACTTGGCAGTAGGTCCCGGAGAGGAATAGTGCCCATGGAAGTAGGAGCTCCTACTTCCAAAGGGGCAAGTCAGCGGGAGAAGCCACTTGGCCTACACGGCCAAGAGTCACTGTTCCCCGGCCACACTTGGCAGTAGGTCCCGGGGAGGAATAATGCCCATGGAAGTAGGAGCTACTACCTCCAAAGGGGCAAGTCAGCGGGAGAAGCCACTTGGCCTATCCGGCCAAGAGTCACTGTTCCCCGGCCACTCTTGGCAGTAGGTCCCGGGGAGGAATAATGCCCATGGAAGTAGGAGCTCCTACCTCCAAAGGGGCAAGTCAGCGGGAGAAGCCACTTGGCCTACCCGGCCAAGAGTCACTGTTCCCCGGCCACACTTGGCAGTAGGTCCCGGGGAGGAATAATGCCCATGGAAGTAAGAGCTCCTACTTCCAAAGGGGCAGGTCAGCGGGAGAAGCCACTTGGCCTATCCGGCCACATGTCACTGTCCCCCGGCCAAGCTTGGCTGTAGGTCCCGGGGAGGAATAATGCCCATGGAAGTAGGAGCTCCTACTTCCAAAGGGGCAAGTCAGCGGGAGAAGCCACTTGGCCTATCCGGCCAAGAGTCACTGTTCCCCGGCCACACTTGGCAGTAGGTCCCGGGGAGGAATAATGCCCATGGAAGTAAGAGCTCCTACTTCCAAAGGGGCAGGTCAGCGGGAGAAGCCACTTGGCCTATCCGGCCACATGTCACTGTCCCCCGGCCAAGCTTGGCTGTAGGTCCCGGGGAGGAATAATGCCCATGGAAGTAGGAGCTCCTACTTCCAAAGGGGCAAGTCAGCGGAAGAAGCCACTAGTTCTATCCGGCCAAGAGTCACTGTTCCCCGGCCACACTTGGCAGTAGGTCCCGGGGAGGAATAATGCCCATGGAAGTAGGAGCTCCTACTTCCAAAGGGGCAAGTCAGCGGGAGAAGCCACTTGGCCTATCCGGCCAAGAGTCACTGTTCCCCGGCCACACTTGGCAGTAGGTCCCGGGGAGGAATAATGCCCATGGAAGTAGGAGCTCCTACTTCCAAAGGGGCAAGTCAGCGGGAGAAGCCACTTGGCCTACCCGGCCAAGAGTCACTGTTCCCCGGCCACACTTGGCAGTAGGTCCCGGGGAGGAATAATGCCCATGGAAGTAGGAGCTCCTACCTCCAAAGGGGCAAGTCAGCGGGAGAAGCCACTTGGCCTATCCGGCCAAGAGTCACTGTTCCCCGGCCACACTTGGCAGTAGGTCCCGGGGAGGAATAATGCCCATGGAAGTAAGAGCTCCTACTTCCAAAGGGGCAAGTCAGCGGGAGAAGCCACTTGGCCTATCCGGCCACATGTCACTGTCCCCCGGCCAAGCTTGGCTGTAGGTCCCGGGGAGGAATAATGCCCATGGAAGTAGGAGCTCCTACTTCCAAAGGGGCAAGTCAGCGGAAGAAGCCACTAGTTCTATCCGGCCAAGAGTCACTGTTCCCCGGCCACACTTGGCAGTAGGTCCCGGGGAGGAATAATGCCCATGGAAGTAGGAGCTCCTACTTCCAAAGGGGCAAGTCAGCGGGAGAAGCCACTTGGCCTATCCGGCCAAGAGTCACTGTTCCCCGGCCACACTTGGCAGTAGGTCCCGGGGAGGAATAATGCCCATGGAAGTAGGAGCTCCTACTTCCAAAGGGGCAAGTCAGCGGGAGAAGCCACTAGTTCTATCCGGCCAAGAGTCACTGTTCCCCGGCAACACTTGGCAGTAGGTCCCGGGGAGGAATAATGCCCATGGAAGTAGGAGCTACTACCTCCAAAGGGTGAAGACACTTGGCTCTAAGTCCCCGAGAGGTATACTGCCCATGGGAGTAAGAGCTCCTACTTCCAAAGGGGCAAGTCAGCGGGAGAAGCCACTTGGCCTATCCGGCCAAGAGTCACTGTTCCCCGGCCACACTTGGCAGTAGGTCCCGGGGAGGAATAATGCCCATGGAAGTAGGAGCTCCTACTTCCAAAGGGGCAAGTCAGCGGGAGAAGCCACTTGGGCTATCCGGCCACATGTCACTGTCCCCCGGCCACACTTGGCAGTAGGTCCCGGGGAGGAATAATGCCCATGGAAGTAAGAGCTCCTACTTCCAAAGGGGCAAGTCAGCGGGAGAAGCCACTTGGCCTAACCGGCCACATGTCACTGTCCCCCGGCCACACTTGGCAGTAGGTCCCGGGGAGGAATAATGCCCATGGAAGTAAGAGCTCCTACTTCCAAAGGGGCAAGTCAGCGGGAGCAGCCACTTGGCCTATCCGGCCAAGAGTCACTGTTCCCCGGCCACACTTGGTAGTAGGTCCCGGGGAGGAATAATGCCCATGGAAGTAGGAGCTCCTACTTCCAAAGGGGCAAGTCAGCGGGAGCAGCCACTTGGCCTATCCGTCCAAGAGTCACTGTTCCCCGGCCACACTTGGCTGTAGGTCCCGGGGAGGAATAATGCCCATGGAAGTAAGAGCTCCTACTTCCAAAGGGGCAAGTCAGCGGGAGAAGCCACTTGGCCTATCCGGCCACATGTCACTGTCCCCCGGCCACACTTGGCAGTAGGTCCCGGGGAGGAATAATGCCCATGGAAGTAGGAGCTACTACCTCCAAAGAGTGAAGACACTTGGCTGTAAGTCCCCGAGAGGTATAGTGCCCATGGAAGTAAGAGCTCCTACTTCCAAAGGGGCAAGTCAGCGGGAGAAGCCACTTGGCCTATCCGGCCAAGAGTCACTGTTCCCCGGCCACACTTGGCAGTAGGTCCCGGGGAGGAATAATGCCCATGGAAGTAGGAGCTCCTACTTCCAAAGGGGCAAGTCAGCGGGAGAAGCCACTTGGCCTATCCGGCCACATGTCACTGTCCCCCGGCCACTCTTGGCAGTAGGTCCCGGGGAGGAATAATGCCCATGGAAGTAGGAGCTCCTACTTCCAAAGGGGCAAGTCAGCGGGAGAAGCCACTTGGCCTATCCGGCCACATGTCACTGTCCCCCGGCCACTCTTGGCAGTAGGTCCCGGGGAGGAATAATGCCCATGGAAGTAGGAGCTCCTACTTCCAAAGGGGCAAGTCAGCGGGAGAAGCCACTTGGCCTACCCAGGCAAGAGTCACTGTTCCCCGGCCACACTTGGCAGTAGGTCCCGGGGAGGAATAATGCCCATGGAAGTAGGAGCTCCTACTTCCAAAGGGTCAAGTCAGCGGGAGAAGCCACTTGGCCTATCCGGCCAAGAGTCACTGTTCCCCGGTCACACTTGGCAGTAGGTCCCGGGGAGGAATAATGCCCATGGAAGTAGGAGCTCCTACTTCCAAAGGGGCAAGTCAGCGGGAGAAGTGACTTGGCCTATCCGAACAAGAGTCACTGTTCCCCGGCCACACTTGGCAGGAGGTCCCGGGGAGGAATAATGCCCATGGAAGTAGGAGCTACTACCTCCAAAGGGTGAAGACACTTGGCTCTAAGTCCCCGAGAGGTATAGTGCCCATGGAAGTAGGAGCTCCTACTTCCAAAGGGGCAAGTCAGCGGGAGAAGCAACTTGGCCTATCCGGCCAAGAGTCACTGTTCCCCGGCCACACTTGGCAGGAGGTCCCGGGGAGGAATAATGCCCATGGAAGTAGGAGCTCCTACTTCCAAAGGGTCAAGTCAGCGGGAGAAGCCACTTGGCCTATCCGGCCAAGAGTCACTGTTCCCCGGCCACACTTGGCAGTAGGTCCCGGGGAGGAATAATGCCCATGGAAGTAGGAGCTCCTACTTCCAAAGGGGAAAGTAAGCGGGAGAAGCAACTTGGCCTATCCGGCCAAGAGTCACTGTTCCCCGGCCACACTTGGCAGTAGGTCCCGGGGAGGAATAATGCCCATGGAAGTAGGAGCTCCTACTTCCAAAGGGGCAAGTCAGCGGGAGAAGCCACTTGGCCTATCCGGCCAAGAGTCACTGTTCCCCGGCCACACTTGGCAGGAGGTCCCGGGGAGGAATAATGCCCATGGAAGTAGGAGCTCCTACTTCCAAAGGGGCAAGTCAGCGGGAGAAGCCACTTGGGCTATCCGGCCACATGTCACTGTCCCCCGGCAACACTTGGCAGTAGGTCCCGGGGAGGAATAATGCCCATGGAAGTAAGAGCTCCTACTTCCAAAGGGGCAAGTCAGCGGGAGAAGCCACTTGGCCTATCCGGCCACATGTCACTGTCCCCCGGCCACACTTGGCAGTAGGTCCCGGGGAGGAATAATGCCCATGGAAGTAAGAGCTCCTACTTCCAAAGGGGCAAGTCAGCGGGAGCAGCCACTTGGCCTATCCGGCCAAGAGTCACTGTTCCCCGGCCACACTTGGCAGTAGGTCCCGGGGAGGAATAATGCCCATGGAAGTAGGAGCTCCTACTTCCAAAGGGGCAAGTCAGCGGGAGCAGCCACTTGGCCTATCCGTCCAAGAGTCACTGTTCCCCGGCCACACTTGGCTGTAGGTCCCGGGGAGGAATAATGCCCATGGAAGTAAGAGCTCCTACTTCCAAAGGGGCAAGTCAGCGGGAGAAGCCACTTGGCCTATCCGGCCACATGTCACTGTCCCCCGGCCACACTTGGCAGTAGGTCCCGGGGAGGAATAATGCCCATGGAAGTAGGAGCTACTACCTCCAAAGGGTGAAGACACTTGGCTCTAAGTCCTCGAGAGGTATACTGCCCATGGAAGTAAGAGCTCCTACTTCCATAGGGGCAAGTCAGCGGGAGAAGCCACTTGGCCTATCCGGCCACATGTCACTGTCCCCCGGCCAAGCTTGGCTGTAGGTCCCGGGGAGGAATAATGCCCATGGAAGTAGGAGCTCCTACTTCCAAAGGGGCAAGTCAGCGGAAGAAGCCACTAGTTCTATCCGGCCAAGAGTCACTGTTCCCCGGCCACACTTGGCAGTAGGTCCCGGGGAGGAATAATGCCCATGGAAGTAGGAGCTCCTACTTCCAAAGGGGCAAGTCAGCGGGAGAAGCCACTTGGCCTACCCAGGCAAGAGTCACTGTTCCCCGGCCACACTTGGCAGTAGGTCCCGGGGAGGAATAATGCCCATGGAAGTAGGAGCTCCTACTTCCAAAGGGGCAAGTCAGCGGGAGAAGCCACTTGGCCTATCCGGCCAAGAGTCACTGTTCCCCGGCCACACTTGGCAG
Source organism: Engystomops pustulosus (assembly GCF_040894005.1). NCBI lineage: Eukaryota > Metazoa > Chordata > Amphibia > Anura > Leptodactylidae > Engystomops > Engystomops pustulosus. The sequence goes on along the minus strand of NW_027285320.1, from coordinate 35,293 downwards.
TAGGTCCCGGGGAGGAATAATGACCATGGAAGTAAGAGCTCCTACTTCCAAAGGGGCAAGTCAGCGGGAGAAGCCACTTGGCCTATCCGGCCAAGAGTCACTGTTCCCCGGCCACACTTGGCAGTAGGTCCCGGGGAGGAATAATGCCCATGGAAGTAAGAGCTCCTACTTCCATAGGGGCAAGTCAGCGGGAGAAGCCACTTGGCCTATCCGGCCAAGAGTCACTGTTCCCCGGCCACACTTGGCAGTAGGTCCCGGGGAGGAATAATGCCCATGGAAGTAGGAGCTCACTTGGCTCTAAGTCTTCGAGAGGTATAATGCCCATGGAAGTAAGAGCTCCTACTTCCAAAGGGGCAAGTCAGCGGGAGAAGCCACTTCGCCTACCCGGCCAAGTGTCACTGTCCCCCGGCCAGACTTGGCGGCAAGTCCCGGGGAGGAATAATGCCCATGGAAGTAGGAGCTCCTACTTCCGAAGGGGCAAGTCAGCGGGAGAAGCCACTTCGCCTACCCGGCCAAGTGTCACTGTCCCCCGGCCAGACTTGGCGGCAAGTCCCGGGGAGGAATAATGCCCATGGAAGTAGGAGCTCACTTGGCTCTAAGTCTTCGAGAGGTATAATGCCCATGGAAGTAAGAGCTCCTACTTCCAAAGGGGCAAGTCAGCGGGAGAAGCCACTTCGCCTACCCGGCCAAGTGTCACTGTCCCCCGGCCAGACTTGGCGGCAAGTCCCGGGGAGGAATAATGCCCATGGAAGTAGGAGCTCCTACTTCCAAAGGGGCAAGTCAGCGGGAGCAGCCACTTGGCCTATCCGGCCAAGAGTCACTGTTCCCCGGCCACACTTGGCAGTAGGTCCCGGGGAGGAATAATGCCCATGGAAGTAGGAGCTCCTACTTCCAAAGGGGCAAGTCAGCGGGAGCAGCCACTTGGCCTATCCGTCCAAGAGTCACTGTTCCCCGGCCACACTTGGCTGTAGGTCCAGGGGAGGAATAATGCCCATGGAAGTAAGAGCTCCTACTTCCAAAGGGGCAAGTCAGCGGGAGAAGCCACTTGGCCTATCCGGCCACATGTCACTGTCCCCCGGCCACACTTGGCAGTAGGTCCCGGGGAGGAATAATGCCCATGGAAGTAGGAGCTACTACCTCCAAAGAGTGAAGACACTTGGCTCTAAGTCCACGAGAGGTATAGTGCCCATGGAAGTAAGAGCTCCTACTTCCAAAGGGTCAAGTCAGCGGGAGAAGCCACTTGGCCTATCCGGCCAAGAGTCACTGTTCCCCGGCCACACTTGGCAGTAGGTCCCGGAGAGGAATAATGCCCATGGAAGTAGGAGCTCCTACTTCCAAAGGGGCAAGTCAGCGGGAGAAGCCACTTGGCATATACGGCCAAGAGTCACTGTTCCCCGGCCACACTTGGCAGTAGGTCCCGGGGAGGAATAATGCCCATGGAAGTAGGAGCTCCTACTTCCAAAGGGGCAAGTCAGCGGGAGAAGCCACTTGGCCTATCCGGCCACATGTCACTGTCCCCCGGCCACTCTTGGCAGTAGGTCCCGGGGAGGAATAATGCCCATGGAAGTAGGAGCTCCTACTTCCAAAGGGGCAAGTCAGCGGGAGAAGCCACTTGGCCTACCCAGGCAAGAGTCACTGTTCCCCGGCCACACTTGGCAGTAGGTCCCGGGGAGGAATAATGCCCATGGAAGTAGGAGCTCCTACTTCCAAAGGGTCAAGTCAGCGGGAGAAGCCACTTGGCCTATCCGGCCAAGAGTCACTGTTCCCCGGCCACACTTGGCAGTAGGTCCCGGGGAGGAATAATGCCCATGGAAGTAGGAGCTCCTACTTCCAAAGGGGCAAGTCAGCGGGAGAAGCCACTTGGCCTATCCGAACAAGAGTCACTGTTCCCCGGCCACACTTGGCAGGAGGTCCCGGGGAGGAATAATGCCCATGGAAGTAGGAGCTACTACCTCCAAAGGGTGAAGACACTTGGCTCTAAGTCCCCGAGAGGTATAGTGCCCATGGAAGTAGGAGCTCCTACTTCCAAAGGGGCAAGTCAGCGGGAGAAGCAACTTGGCCTATCCGGCCAAGAGTCACTGTTCCCCGGCCACACTTGGCAGGAGGTCCCGGGGAGGAATAATGCCCATGGAAGTAGGAGCTCCTACTTCCAAAGGGTCAAGTCAGCGGGAGAAGCCACTTGGCCTATCCGGCCAAGAGTCACTGTTCCCCGGCCACACTTGGCAGTAGGTCCCGGGGAGGAATAATGCCCATGGAAGTAGGAGCTCCTACTTCCAAAGGGGAAAGTAAGCGGGAGAAGCCACTTGGCCTATCCGGCCAAGAGTCACTGTTCCCCGGCCACACTTGGCAGTAGGTCCCGGGGAGGAATAATGCCCATGGAAGTAGGAGCTCCTACTTCCAAAGGGGAAAGTAAGCGGGAGAAGCAACTTGGCCTATCCGGCCAAGAGTCACTGTTCCCCGGCCACACTTGGCAGTAGGTCCCGGGGAGGAATAATGCCCATGGAAGTAGGAGCTCCTACTTCCAAAGGGGCAAGTCAGCGGGAGAAGCCACTTGGCCTATCCGGCCAAGAGTCACTGTTCCCCGGCCACACTTGGCAGGAGGTCCCGGGGAGGAATAATGCCCATGGAAGTAGGAGCTCCTACTTCCAAAGGGGCAAGTCAGCGGGAGAAGCCACTTGGGCTATCCGGCCACATGTCACTGTCCCCCGGCAACACTTGGCAGTAGGTCCCGGGGAGGAATAATGCCCATGGAAGTAAGAGCTCCTACTTCCAAAGGGGCAAGTCAGCGGGAGAAGCCACTTGGCCTATCCGGCCACATGTCACTGTCCCCCGGCCACACTTGGCAGTAGGTCCCGGGGAGGAATAATGCCCATGGAAGTAAGAGCTCCTACTTCCAAAGGGGCAAGTCAGCGGGAGCAGCCACTTGGCCTATCCGGCCAAGAGTCACTGTTCCCCGGCCACACTTGGCAGTAGGTCCCGGGGAGGAATAATGCCCATGGAAGTAGGAGCTCCTACTTCCAAAGGGGCAAGTCAGCGGGAGCAGCCACTTGGCCTATCCGTCCAAGAGTCACTGTTCCCCGGCCACACTTGGCTGTAGGTCCCGGGGAGGAATAATGCCCATGGAAGTAAGAGCTCCTACTTCCAAAGGGGCAAGTCAGCGGGAGAAGCCACTTGGCCTATCCGGCCACATGTCACTGTCCCCCGGCCACACTTGGCAGTAGGTCCCGGGGAGGAATAATGCCCATGGAAGTAGGAGCTACTACCTCCAAAGGGTGAAGACACTTGGCTCTAAGTCCTCGAGAGGTATACTGCCCATGGAAGTAAGAGCTCCTACTTCCATAGGGGCAAGTCAGCGGGAGAAGCCACTTGGCCTATCCGGCCACATGTCACTGTCCCCCGGCCAAGCTTGGCTGTAGGTCCCGGGGAGGAATAATGCCCATGGAAGTAGGAGCTCCTACTTCCAAAGGGGCAAGTCAGCGGAAGAAGCCACTAGTTCTATCCGGCCAAGAGTCACTGTTCCCCGGCCACACTTGGCAGTAGGTCCCGGGGAGGAATAATGCCCATGGAAGTAGGAGCTCCTACTTCCAAAGGGGCAAGTCAGCGGGAGAAGCCACTTGGCCTACCCAGGCAAGAGTCACTGTTCCCCGGCCACACTTGGCAGTAGGTCCCGGGGAGGAATAATGCCCATGGAAGTAGGAGCTCCTACTTCCAAAGGGGCAAGTCAGCGGGAGAAGCCACTTGGCCTATCCGGCCAAGAGTCACTGTTCCCCGGCCACACTTGGCAGTAGGTCCCGGGGAGGAATAATGACCATGGAAGTAAGAGCTCCTACTTCCAAAGGGGCAAGTCAGCGGGAGAAGCCACTTGGCCTATCCGGCCAAGAGTCACTGTTCCCCGGCCACACTTGGCAGTAGGTCCCGGGGAGGAATAATGCCCATGGAAGTAAGAGCTCCTACTTCCATAGGGGCAAGTCAGCGGGAGAAGCCACTTGGCCTATCCGGCCAAGAGTCACTCTTCCCCGGCTACACTTGGCAGTAGGTCCCGGGGAGGAATAATGACCATGGAAGTAAGAGCTCCTACTTCCAAAGGGGCAAGTCAGCGGGAGAAGCCACTTGGCCTATCCGGCCAAGAGTCACTGTTCCCCGGCCACACTTGGCAGTAGGTCCCGGGGAGGAATAATGCCCATGGAAGTAAGAGCTCCTACTTCCAAAGGGGCAAGTCAGCGGGAGAAGCCACTTGGCCTATCCGGCCAAGAGTCACTGTTCCCCGGCCACACTTGGCAGTAGGTCCCGGGGAGGAATAATGCCCATGGAAGTAGGAGCTCCTACTTCCAAAGGGGCAAGTCAGCGGGAGAAGCCACTTGGCCTATCCGGCAAAGAGTCACTGTTCCCCGGCTACACTTGGCAGTAGGTCCCGGGGAGGAATAATGACCATGGAAGTAAGAGCTCCTACTTCCAAAGGGGCAAGTCAGCGGGAGAAGCCACTTGGCCTATCCGGCCAAGAGTCACTGTTCCCCGGCCACACTTGGCAGTAGGTCCCGGGGAGGAATAATGCCCATGGAAGTAAGAGCTCCTACTTCCAAAGGGGCAAGTCAGCGGGAGAAGCCACTTGGCCTATCCGGCCAAGAGTCACTGTTCCCCGGCCACACTTGGCAGTAGGTCCCGGGGAGGAATAATGCCCATGGAAGTAGGAGCTCCTACTTCCAAAGGGGCAAGTCAGCGGGAGAAGCCACTTGGCCTATCCGGCCAGGAGTCACTGTTCCCCGGCCACTCTTGGCTGTAGGTCCCGGGGAGGAATAATGCCCATGGAAGTAAGAGCTCCTACTTCCAAAGGGGCAAGTCAGCGGGAGAAGCCACTTGGCCTATCCGGCCACATGTCACTGTCCCCCGGCCACACTTGGCAGTAGGTCCCGGGGAGGAATAATGCCCATGGAAGTAGGAGCTACTACCTCCAAAGGGTGAAGACACTTGGCTCTAAGTCCTCGAGAGGTATACTGCCCATGGAAGTAAGAGCTCCTACTTCCATAGGGGCAAGTCAGCGGGAGAAGCCACTTGGCCTATCCGGCCACATGTCACTGTCCCCCGGCCAAGCTTGGCTGTAGGTCCCGGGGAGGAATAATGCCCATGGAAGTAGGAGCTCCTACTTCCAAAGGGGCAAGTCAGCGGAAGAAGCCACTAGTTCTATCCGGCCAAGAGTCACTGTTCCCCGGCCACACTTGGCAGTAGGTCCCGGGGAGGAATAATGCCCATGGAAGTAGGAGCTCCTACTTCCAAAGGGGCAAGTCAGCGGGAGAAGCCACTTGGCCTACCCAGGCAAGAGTCACTGTTCCCCGGCCACACTTGGCAGTAGGTCCCGGGGAGGAATAATGCCCATGGAAGTAGGAGCTCCTACTTCCAAAGGGGCAAGTCAGCGGGAGAAGCCACTTGGCCTATCCGGCCAAGAGTCACTGTTCCCCGGCCACACTTGGCAGTAGGTCCCGGGGAGGAATAATGACCATGGAAGTAAGAGCTCCTACTTCCAAAGGGGCAAGTCAGCGGGAGAAGCCACTTGGCCTATCCGGCCAAGAGTCACTGTTCCCCGGCCACACTTGGCAGTAGGTCCCGGGGAGGAATAATGCCCATGGAAGTAAGAGCTCCTACTTCCATAGGGGCAAGTCAGCGGGAGGAAGCCACTTGGCCTATCCGGCCAAGAGTCACTCTTCCCCGGCTACACTTGGCAGTAGGTCCCGGGGAGGAATAATGACCATGGAAGTAAGAGCTCCTACTTCCAAAGGGGCAAGTCAGCGGGAGAAGCCACTTGGCCTACCCGGGCCAAGAGTCACTGTTCCCCGGCCACACTTGGCAGTAGGTCCCGGGGAGGAATAATGCCCATGGAAGTAAGAGCTCCTACTTCCAAAGGGGCAAGTCAGCGGGAGAAGCCACTTGGCCTATCCGGCCAAGAGTCACTGTTCCCCGGCCACACTTGGCAGTAGGTCCCGGGGAGGAATAATGCCCATGGAAGTAGGAGCTCCTACTTCCAAAGGGGCAAGTCAGCGGGAGAAGCCACTTGGCCTATCCGGCAAAGAGTCACTGTTCCCCGGCTACACTTGGCAGTAGGTCCCGGGGAGGAATAATGACCATGGAAGTAAGAGCTCCTACTTCCAAAGGGGCAAGTCAGCGGGAGAAGCCACTTGGCCTATCCGGCCAAGAGTCACTGTTCCCGGCCACACTTGGCAGTAGGTCCCGGGGAGGAATAATGCCCATGGAAGTAAGAGCTCCTACTTCCAAAGGGGCAAGTCAGCGGGAGAAGCCACTTGGCCTATCCGGCCAAGAGTCACTGTTCCCCGGCCACACTTGGCAGTAGGTCCCGGGGAGGAATAATGCCCATGGAAGTAGGAGCTCCTACTTCCAAAGGGGCAAGTCAGCGGGAGAAGCCACTTGGCCTATCCGGCCAGGAGTCACTGTTCCCCGGCCACTCTTGGCTGTAGGTCCCGGGGAGGAATAATGCCCATGGAAGTAGGAGCTACTACCTCCAAAGGGGCAAGTCAGCGGGAGAAGCCACTTGGCCTATCCGGCCAAGAGTCACTGTTCCCCGGCCACACTTGGCAGTATGTCCCGGGGAGGAATAATGCCCATGGAAGTAGGAGCTACTACCTCCAAAGGGTGAAGACACTTGGCTCTAAGTCCCCGAGAGGTATACTGCCCATGGAAGTAAGAGCTCCTACTTCCATAGGGGCAAGTCAGCGGGAGAAGCCACTTGGCCTAACCGGCCAAGAGTCACTGTTCCCCGGCCACACTTGGCCGTAGGTCCCGGGGAGGAATAATGCCCATGGAAGTAGGAGCTCCTACTTCCAAAGGGGCAAGTCAGCGGGAGAAGCCACTCGGCCTATCCGGCCAAGAGTCACTGTTCCCCGGCCACACTTGGCAGTAGGTCCCGGGGAGGAATAATGCCCATGGAAGTAGGAGCTACTACTTCCAAAGGGGCAAGTCAGCGGGAGAAGCCACTTGGCCTATCCGGCCACATGTCACTGTTCCCCGGCCACACTTGGCAGTAGGTCCCGGGGAGGAATAATGCCCATGGAAGTAGGAGCTCCTACTTCCAAAGGGGCAAGTCAGCGGGAGAAGCCACTTGGCCTATCCGGCCAAGAGTCACTGTTCCCCGGCCACACTTGGCAGTAGGTCCCGGGGAGGAATAATGCCCATGGAAGTAGGAGCTCCTACTTCCAAAGGGGCAAGTCAGCGGGAGAAGCCACTAGTTCTATCCGGCCAAGAGTCACTGTTCCCCGGCCACACTTGGCAGTAGGTCCCGGGGAGGAATAATGCCCATGGAAGTAGGAGCTCACTTGGCTCTAAGTCTTCGAGAGGTATAATGCCCATGGAAGTAAGAGCTCCTACTTCCAAAGGGGCAAGTCAGCGGGAGAGCCACTTCGCCTACCCGGCCAAGTGTCACTGTCCCCCGGCCAGACTTGGCGGCAAGTCCCGGGGAGGAATAATGCCCATGGAAGTAGGAGCTCCTACTTCCAAAGGGGCAAGTCAGCGGGAGAAGCCACTTCGCCTACCCGGCCAAGTGTCACTGTCCCCCGGCCAGACTTGGCGGCAAGTCCCGGGGAGGAATAATGCCCATGGAAGTAGGAGCTCCTACTTCCAAAGGGGCAAGTCAGCGGGAGAAGCCACTTCGCCTACCCGGCCAAGTGTCACTGTCCCCCGGCCAGACTTGGCGGCAAGTCCCGGGGAGGAATAATGCCCATGGAAGTAGGAGCTCACTTGGCTCTAAGTCTTCGAGAGGTATAATGCCCATGGAAGTAAGAGCTCCTACTTCCAAAGGGGCAAGTCAGCGGGAGAAGCCACTTCGCCTACCCGGCCAAGTGTCACTGTCCCCCGGCCAGACTTGGCGGCAAGTCCCGGGGAGGAATAATGCCCATGGAAGTAGGAGCTCCTACTTCCAAAGGGGCAAGTCAGCGGGAGAAGCCACTTCGCCTACCCGGCCAAGTGTCACTGTCCCCCGGCCAGACTTGGCGGCAAGTCCCGGGGAGGAATAATGCCCATGGAAGTAGGAGCTCCTACTTCCAAAGGGGCAAGTCAGCGGGAGAAGCCACTTCGCCTACCCGGCCAAGTGTCACTGTCCCCCGGCCAGACTTGGCGGCAAGTCCCGGGGAGGAATAATGCCCATGGAAGTAGGAGCTCCTACTTCCAAAGGGGCAAGTCAGCGGGAGAAGCCACTTCGCCTACCCGGCCAAGTGTCACTGTCCCCCGGCCAGACTTGGCGGCAAGTCCCGGGGAGGAATAATGCCCATGGAAGTAGGAGCTCACTTGGCTCTAAGTCTTCGAGAGGTATAATGCCCATGGAAGTAAGAGCTCCTACTTCCAAAGGGGCAAGTCAGCGGGAGAAGCCACTTCGCCTACCCGGCCAAGTGTCACTGTCCCCCGGCCAGACTTGGCGGGAAGTCCCGGGGAGGAATAATGCCCATGGAAGTAGGAGCTCTACTTCCAAAGGGGCAAGTCAGCGGGAGAAGCCACTTCGCCTACCCGGCCAAGTGTCACTGTCCCCCCGGCCAGACTTGGCGGCAAGTCCCCGGGGAGGAATAATGCCCATGGAAGTAGGAGCTCCTACTTCCAAAGGGGCAAGTCAGCGGGAGAAGCCACTCGCCTACCCGGCCAAGTGTCACTGTCCCCCGGCCAGACTTGGCGGCAAGTCCCGGGGAGGAATAATGCCCATGGAAGTAGGAGCTCACTTGGCTCTAAGTCTTCGAGAGGTATAATGCCCATGGAAGTAAGAGCTCCTACTTCCAAAGGGGCAAGTCAGCGGGAGAAGCCACTTCGCCTACCCGGCCAAGTGTCACTGTCCCCCGGCCAGACTTGGCGGCAAGTCCCCGGGGAGGAATAATGCCCATGGAAGTAGGAGCTCACTTGGCTCTAAGTCTTCGAGAGGTATAATGCCCATGGAAGTAAGAGCTCCTACTTCCAAAGGGGCAAGTCAGCGGGAGAAGCCACTTCGCCTACCCGGCCAAGTGTCACTGTCCCCCGGCCAGACTTGGCGGCAAGTCCCGGGGAGGAATAATGCCCATGGAAGTAGGAGCTCCTACTTCCAAAGGGGCAAGTCAGCGGGAGAAGCCACTTCGCCTACCCGGCCAAGTGTCACTGTCCCCCGGCCAGACTTGGCGGCAAGTCCCGGGGAGGAATAATGCCCATGGAAGTAGGAGCTCCTACTTCCAAAGGGGCAAGTCAGCGGGAGAAGCCACTTCGCCTACCCGGCCAAGTGTCACTGTCCCCCGGCCAGACTTGGCGGCAAGTCCCGGGGAGGAATAATGCCCATGGAAGTAGGAGCTCCTACTTCCAAAGGGGCAAGTCAGCGGGAGAAGCCACTTCGCCTACCCGGCCAAGTGTCACTGTCCCCGGCCAGACTTGGCGGCAAGTCCCGGGGAGAATAATGCCCATGGAAGTAGGAGCTCACTTGGCTCTAAGTCTTCGAGAGGTATAATGCCCATGGAAGTAAGAGCTCCTACTTCCAAAGGGGCAAGTCAGCGGGAGAAGCCACTTCGCCTACCCGGCCAAGTGTCACTGTCCCCCGGCCAGACTTGGCGGGAAGTCCCGGGGAGGAATAATGCCCATGGAAGTAGGAGCTCCTACTTCCAAAGGGGCAAGTCAGCGGGAGAAGCCACTTCGCCTACCCGGCCAAGTGTCACTGTCCCCCGGCCAGACTTGGCGGCAAGTCCCGGGGAGGAATAATGCCCATGGAAGTAGGAGCTCCTACTTCCAAAGGGCAAGTCAGCGGGAGAAGCCACTTCGCCTACCCGGCCAAGTGTCACTGACCCCCGGCCAGACTTGGCGGCAAGTCCCGGGGAGGAATAATGCCCATGGAAGTAGGAGCTCCTACTTCCAAAGGGGCAAGTCAGCGGGAGAAGCCACTTCGCCTACCCGGCCAAGTGTCACTGTCCCCCGGCCAGACTTGCGGCAAGTCCCGGGGAGGAATAATGCCCATGGAAGTAGGAGCTCACTTGGCTCTAAGTCTTCGAGAGGTATAATGCCCATGGAAGTAAGAGCTCCTACTTCCAAAGGGGCAAGTCAGCGGGAGAAGCCACTTCGCCTACCCGGCCAAGTGTCACTGTCCCCCGGCCAGACTTGGCGGGAAGTCCCGGGGAGGAATAATGCCCATGGAAGTAGGAGCTCCTACTTCCAAAGGGGCAAGTCAGCGGGAGAAGCCACTTCGCCTACCCGGCCAAGTGTCACTGTCCCCCGGCCAGACTTGGCGGCAAGTCCCGGGGAGGAATAATGCCCATGGAAGTAGGAGCTCCTACTTCCAAAGGGGCAAGTCAGCGGGAGAAGCCACTTCGCCTACCCGGCCAAGTGTCACTGTCCCCCGGCCAGACTTGGCGGCAAGTCCCGGGGAGGAATAATGCCCATGGAAGTAGGAGCTCACTTGGCTCTAAGTCTTCGAGAGGTATAATGCCCATGGAAGTAAGAGCTCCTACTTCCAAAGGGGCAAGTCAGCGGGAGAAGCCACTTCGCCTACCCGGCCAAGTGTCACTGTCCCCCGGCCAGACTTGGCGGCAAGTCCCGGGGAGGAATAATGCCCATGGAAGTAGGAGCTCCTACTTCCAAAGGGGCAAGTCAGCGGGAGAAGCCACTTCGCCTACCCGGCCAAGTGTCACTGTCCCCCGGCCAGACTTGGCGGCAAGTCCCGGGGAGGAATAATGCCCATGGAAGTAGGAGCTCCTACTTCCAAAGGGGCAAGTCAGCGGGAGAAGCCACTTCGCCTACCCGGCCAAGTGTCACTGTCCCCGGCCAGACTTGGCGGCAAGTCCCGGGGAGGAATAATGCCCATGGAAGTAGGAGCTCACTTGGCTCTAAGTCTTCGAGAGGTATAATGCCCATGGAAGTAAGAGCTCCTACTTCCAAAGGGGCAAGTCAGCGGGAGAAGCCACTTCGCCTACCCGGCCAAGTGTCCCTGTCCCCCGGCCAGACTTGGCGGCAAGTCCCGGGGAGGAATAATGCCCCATGGAGCTCGGGCAGACTAGAAGTAACCTCGTCTGCCCGCTGGAGGGCGCCCTTCCCGGAGCGGAGGGGACCCCCTTGGCCACAAAGTGCAAGCCGAGTTTGGAGCTCGAAACCCGGCCACGCTTGGTCGTAGGTCCCGGTGAGGAACATGGCCATGGAAGTCGGAGCTCAAACCTCCAAATTGACCTCAGCGGGAGCACTTGCTGAGGCTGCCCGGGCATGGGTTACTGTTCCCCGGGCACACTTGGTCGTAGGTCCAAGTGTGGAACGTGTCCATGGAAGTTGAAGTGAAGAGAACCGCGAAAGGGAGTTTTTGCGCGAAGCCGCGGCCGAGGAGGGCTCACCGATCCCGGCGTGATTTCTGCCAGGCCCGGTACCCAAACCGAACTCCGCATGGTGGCTGGATCCGCGACCCTGGAACCCTGGGCCGGGAGCCTAGGGGCGAGAGGGGCCCCATGGAGCTCGGGCAGACTAGAAGTACCCTCGTCTGCCCGCTGGAGGGCGCCCTTCCCGGAGCGGAGGGGACCCCCCAAGCGACCAAGTGCAAGCCGAGTTTGGAGCTCGAAACCCGGCCACACTTGGTAGTATGTCCCGGTGAGGAACATGCCCATGGAAGTAAGAGCTCAGCGGGAGCAGCCACTCAGGCTACCCGGGAATGTGTCACTGTCCCCCGGCCAAGACTTGGCGGCAAGTCCCGGGGAGGAATAGTTCCCATGGAAGTAGCTCAGCGGGAGCAGCCGCTCAGGCTACCGGGAATGTGTCACTGTCCCCCGGCCAGACTTGGCGGCAGGTCCCGGGGAGGAATAGTGCTCATGGAAGTAGCTCAGCGGGAGCAGCCACTCAGGCTACCCGGGAATGTGTCACTGTCCCTCGGCCACACTTGGTCGTTGATTCCTGATGAGGAACATGCCCATGGAACTAAAGAGTGCAGCGGGAGCAGCCGCTCAGGCTACCCGGGAATGTGTCACTGTCCCCCCGGCCAGACTTGGCGGCAGGTCCCGGGGAGGAATAGTGCCCATGGAAGTCGGAGCTCCAACCTCCAAGTTGACCTCAGCGGGAGCAGCCGCTGAGGCTACCCGGGCATGGGTGACTGTTCCCGGGCACACTTGGTCGTAGGTCCAAGTGTGGAACGTGTCCATGGAAGTTGAAGGAAGAGAACCGCGAAAGGGAGTTTGGAGGCTGAGCCGCGGCCGAGGAGGTCTCACCGATCCCGGCGTGATTCCAGCCAGGCCCGGTACCCTATACCGAACTCGACAGGGTGGCTGTATCCGGGACCCTGGAACCCTGGGCGGGGAGCCTAGGGGCGAGAGGGGCCCCATGGAGCTCGGGCAGACTAGAAGTACCCTCGTCTGCCCGCTGGAGGGCGCCCTTCCCGGAGCGGAGGGGACCCCCCAAGCGACCAAGTGCAAGCCGAGTTTGGAGCTCGAAACCCGGCCACACTTGGTAGTATGTCCCGGTGAGGAACATGCCCATGGAAGTAAGAGCTCAGCGGGAGCAGCCACTCAGGCTACCCGGGAATGTGTCACTGTCCCCCGGCCAAGACTTGGCGGCAAGTCCCGGGGAGGAATAGTTCCCATGGAAGTAGCTCAGCGGGAGCAGCCACTCAGGCTACCCGGGAATGTGTCACTGTCCACCGGCCAGACTTGGCGGCAGGTCCCGGGGAGGAATAGTGCTCATGGAAGTAGCTCAGCGGGAGCAGCTGCTGAGGCTACCCGGGAATGTGTCACTGTCCCTGGGCCACACTTGGTCGTTGGTTCCTGATGAGGAACATGCCCATGGAAGTAAGAGTTCAGCGGGAGAAGCCGCTCAGGCTACCCGGGAATGTGTCACTGTCCTCGGCCAGACTTGGCGGCAGGTCCCGGGGAGGAATAGTGCCCATGGAAGTCGGAGCTCCAACCTCCAAGTTGACCTCAGCGGGAGCAGCCGCTGAGGCTACCCGGGCATGGGTGACTGTTCCCGGCCACACTTGGTCGGAGGTCCCGGTGTGGAACATGCCCATGGAAGTTGAAGGGAAGAGAACCGCGAAAGGGAGTTTGGAGGCTGAGCCGCGGCCGAGGAGGTCTCACCGATCCCGGCGTGATTCCAGCCAGGCCCGGTACCCTATACCGAACTCTACAGGGTGGCTGTATCCGGGACCCTGGAACCCTGGGCGGGGAGCCTAGGGGCGAGAGGGGCCCCATGGAGCTCGGGCAGACTAGAAGTACCCTCGTCTGCCCGCTGGAGGGCGCCCTTCCGGAGCGGAGGGGACCCCCAAGCGACCAAGTGCAAGCCGAGTTTGGAGCTCGAAACCCGGCCACACTTGGTAGTATGTCCCGGTGAGGAACATGCCCATGGAAGTAAGAGCTCAGCGGGAGCAGCCACTCAGGCTACCCGGGAATGTGTCACTGTCCCCCGGCCAAGACTTGGCGGCAAGTCCCGGGGAGGAATAGTGCCCATGGAAGTAGCTCAGCGGGAGCAGCCGCTCAGGCTACCCGGGAATGTGTCACTGTCCCCCGGCCAGATTGGCGGCAGGTCCCGGGGAGGAATAGTGCTCATGGAAGTAGCTCAGCGGGAGCAGCTGCTGAGGCTACCCGGGAATGTGTCACTGTCCCTGGGCCACACTTGGTCGTTGGTTCCTGATGAGGAACATGCCCATGGAAGTAAGAGTTCAGCGGGAGCAGCCGCTCAGGGCTACCCGGGAATGTGTCACTGTCCCCCGGCCAGACTTGGCGGCAGGTCCCGGGGAGGAATAGTGCCCATGGAAGTCGGAGCTCCAGCCTCCAAGTTGACCTCCAGCGGGAGCAGCCGCTGAGGCTACCCGGGCATGGGTGACTGTTCCCCGGCCACACTTGGTCGGAGGTCCCGGTGTGGAACATGCCCATGGAAGTTGAAGGGAAGAGAACCGCGAAAGGGAGTTGGAGGCTGAGCCGCGGCCGAGGAGGTCTCACCGATCCCGGCGTGATTCCAGCCAGGCCCGGTACCCTATACCGAACTCGGCAGGGTGGCTGTATCCGGGACCCTGGAACCCTGGGCGGGGAGCCTAGGGGCGAGAGGGGCCCCATGGAGCTCGGGCAGACTAGAAGTACCCTCGTCTGCCCGCTGGAGGGCGCCCTTCCCGGAGCGGAGGGGACCCCCAAGCGACCAAGTGCAAGCCGAGTTTGGAGCTCGAAACCCGGCCACACTTGGTAGTATGTCCCGGTGAGGAACATGCCCATGGAAGTAAGAGCTCAGCGGGAGCAGCCACTCAGGCTACCCGGCAATGTGTCACTGTCCCCCGGCCAAGACTTGGCGGCAAGTCCCGGGGAGGAATAGTGCCCATGGAAGTAGCTCAGCGGGAGCAGCCGCTCAGGCTACCCGGGAATGTGTCACTGTCCCCCGGCCAGACTTGGCGGCAGGTCCCGGGGAGGAATAGTGCCCATGGAAGTCGGAGCTCCAACCTCCAAGTTGACCTCAGCGGGAGCACTTGCTGAGGCTACCCGGGCATGGGCGACTGTTCCCCGGCCACACTTGGTCGGAGGTCCCGGTGTGGAACATGCCCATGGAAGTTGAAGGGAAGAGAACCGCGAAAGGGAGTTTGGAGGCTGAGCCGCGGCCGAGGAGGTCTCACCGATCCCGGCGTGATTCCAGCCAGGCCCGGTACCCTATACCGAACTCGGCAGGGTGGCTGTATCCGGGACCCCTGGAACCCTGGGCGGGGAGCCTAGGGGCGAGAGGGGCCCCATGGAGCTCGGGCAGACTAGAAGTACCCTCGTCTGCCCGCTGGAGGGCGCCCTTCCCGGAGCGGAGGGGGACCCCCAAGCGACCAAGTGCAAGCCGAGTTTGGAGCTCGAAACCCGGCCACACTTGGTAGTATGTCCCGGTGAGGAACATGCCCATGGAAGTAAGAGCTCAGCGGGAGCAGCCACTCAGGCTACCCGGCAATGTGTCACTGTCCCCGGCCAAGACTTGGCGGCAAGTCCCGGGGAGGAATAGTGCCCATGGAAGTAGCTCAGCGGGAGCAGGCCGCTCAGGCTACCCGGGAATGTGTCACTGTCCCCCGGCCAGCCCGGCCACACTTGGTAGTATGTCCCGGTGAGGAACATGCCCATGGAAGTAAGAGCTCAGCGGGAGCAGCCACTCAGGCTACCCGGCAATGTGTCACTGTCCCCCGGCCAAGACTTGGCGGCAAGTCCCGGGGAGGAATAGTGCCCATGGAAGTAGCTCAGCGGGAGCAGCCGCTCAGGCTACCCGGGAATGTGTCACTGTCCCCCGGCCAGACTTGGCGGCAGGTCCCGGGGAGGAATAGTGCTCATGGAAGTAGCTCAGCGGGAGCAGCTGCTGAAGATACCCGGGAATGTGTCACTGTCCCTGGGCCACACTTGGTCGTTGGTTCCTGATGAGGAACATGCCCATGGAAGTAAGAGTTCAGCGGGAGAAGCCGCTCAGGCTACCCGGGAATGTGTCACTGTCCCCCGGCCAGACTTGGCGGCAGGTCCCGGGGAGGAATAGTGCCCATGGAAGTCGGAGCTCCAACCTCCAAGTTGACCTCAGCGGGAGCACTTGCTGAGGCTACCCGGGCATGGGCGACTGTTCCCCGGCCACACTTGGTCGGAGGTCCCGGTGTGGAACATGCCCATGGAAGTTGAAGGGAAGAGAACCGCGAAAGGGAGTTTGGAGGCTGAGCCGCGGCCGAGGAGGTCTCACCGATCCCGGCGTGATTCCAGCCAGGCCCGGTACCCTATACCGAACTCGGCAGGGTGGCTGTATCCGGGACCCTGGAACCCTGGGCGGGGAGCCTAGGGGCGAGAGGGGCCCCATGGAGCTCGGGCAGACTAGAAGTACCCTCGTCTGCCCGCTGGAGGGCGCCCTTCCCGGAGCGGAGGGGACCCCCAAGCGACCAAGTGCAAGCCGAGTTTGGAGCTCGAAACCCGGCCACACTTGGTAGTATGTCCCGGTGAGGAACATGCCCATGGAAGTAAGAGCTCAGCGGGAGCAGCCACTCAGGCTACCCGGCAATGTGTCACTGTCCCCCGGCCAAGACTTGGCGGCAAGTCCCGGGGAGGAATAGTGCCCATGGAAGTAGCTCAGCGGGAGCAGCCGCTCAGGCTACCCGGGAATGTGTCACTGTCCCCCGGCCAGACTTGGCGGCAGGTCCCGGGGAGGAATAGTGCTCATGGAAGTAGCTCAGCGGGAGCAGCTGCTGAAGATACCCGGGAATGTGTCACTGTCCCTGGGCCACACTTGGTCGTTGGTTCCTGATGAGGAACATGCCCATGGAAGTAAGAGTTCAGCGGGAGAAGCCGCTCAGGCTACCCGGGAATGTGTCACTGTCCCCCGGCCAGACTTGGCGGCAGGTCCCGGGGAGGAATAGTGCCCATGGAAGTCGGAGCTCCAACCTCCAAGTTGACCTCAGCGGGAGCACTTGCTGAGGCTACCCGGGCATGGGCGACTGTTCCCCGGCCACACTTGGTCGGAGGTCCCGGTGTGGAACATGCCCATGGAAGTTGAAGGGAAGAGAACCGCGAAAGGGAGTTTGGAGGCTGAGCCGCGGCCGAGGAGGTCTCACCGATCCCGGCGTGATTCCAGCCAGGCCCGGTACCCTATACCGAACTCGACAGGGTGGCTGTATCCGGGACCCTGGAACCCTGGGCGGGGAGCCTAGGGGCGAGAGGGGCCCCATGGAGCTCGGGCAGACTAGAAGTACCCTCGTCTGCCCGCTGGAGGGCGCCCTTCCCGGAGCGGAGGGGACCCCCCAAGCGACCAAGTGCAAGCCGAGTTTGGAGCTCGAAACCCGGCCACACTTGGTAGTATGTCCCGGTGAGGAACATGCCCATGGAAGTAAGAGCTCAGCGGGAGCAGCCACTCAGGCTACCCGGGAATGTGTCACTGTCCCCCGGCCAGACTTGGCGGCAGGTCCCGGGGAGGAATAGTGCCCATGGAAGTAGCCCAGCGGGAGCAGCCGCTCAGGCTACCCGGGAATGTGTCACTGTCCCCCGGCCAGACTTGGCGGCAGGTCCCGGGGAGGAATAGTGCTCATGGAAGTAGCTCAGCGGGAGCAGCTGCTGAGGCTACCCGGGAATGTGTCACTGTCCCTGGGCAACACTTGGTCGTTGGTTCCTGATGAGGAACATGCCCATGGAAGTAAGAGTTCAGCGGGAGAAGCCGCTCAAGCTACCCGGGAATGTGTCACTGTCCCCCGGCCAGACTTGGCGGCAGGTCCCGGGGAGGAATAGTGCCCATGGAAGTCGGAGCTCCAACCTCCAAGTTGACCTCAGCGGGAGCACTTGCTGAGGCTACCCGGGCATGGGCGACTGTTCCCCGGCCACACTTGGTCGGAGGTCCCGGTGTGGAACATGCCCATGGAAGTTGAAGGGAAGAGAACCGCGAAAGGGAGTTTGGAGGCTGAGCCGCGGCCGAGGAGGTCTCACCGATCCCGGCGTGATTCCAGCCAGGCCCGGTACCCTATACCGAACTCGGCAGGGTGGCTGTATCCGGGACCCTGGAACCCTGGGCGGGGAGCCTAGGGGCGAGAGGGGCCCCATGGAGCTCGGGCAGACTAGAAGTACCCTCGTCTGCCCGCTGGAGGGCGCCCTTCCCGGAGCGGAGGGGACCCCCAAGCGACCAAGTGCAAGCCGAGTTTGGAGCTCGAAACCCGGCCACACTTGGTAGTATGTCCCGGTGAGGAACATGCCCATGGAAGTAAGAGCTCAGCGGGAGCAGCCACTCAGGCTACCCGGCAATGTGTCACTGTCCCCCGGCCAAGACTTGGCGGCAAGTCCCGGGGAGGAATAGTGCCCATGGAAGTAGCTCAGCGGGAGCAGCCGCTCAGGCTACCCGGGAATGTGTCACTGTCCCCCGGCCAGACTTGGCGGCAGGTCCCGGGGAGGAATAGTGCTCATGGAAGTAGCTCAGCGGGAGCAGCTGCTGAAGATACACGGGAATGTGTCACTGTCCCTGGGCCACACTTGGTCGTTGGTTCCTGATGAGGAACATGCCCATGGAAGTAAGAGTTCAGCGGGAGAAGCCGCTCAGGCTACCCGGGAATGTGTCACTGTCCCCCGGCCAGACTTGGCGGCAGGTCCCGGGGAGGAATAGTGCCCATGGAAGTCGGAGCTCCAACCTCCAAGTTGACCTCAGCGGGAGCACTTGCTGAGGCTACCCGGGCATGGGCGACTGTTCCCCGGCCACACTTGGTCGGAGGTCCCGGTGTGGAACATGCCCATGGAAGTTGAAGGGAAGAGAACCGCGAAAGGGAGTTTGGAGGCTGAGCCGCGGCCGAGGAGGTCTCACCGATCCCGGCGTGATTCCAGCCAGGCCCGGTACCCTATACCGAACTCGGCAGGGTGGCTGTATCCGGGACCCTGGAACCCTGGGCGGGGAGCCTAGGGGCGAGAGGGGCCCCATGGAGCTCGGGCAGACTAGAAGTACCCTCGTCTGCCCGCTGGAGGGCGCCCTTCCCGGAGCGGAGGGGACCCCCAAGCGACCAAGTGCAAGCCGAGTTTGGAGCTCGAAACCCGGCCACACTTGGTAGTTGGTCCCGGTGAGGAACATGCCCATGGAAGTAAGAGCTCAGCGGGAGCAGCCACTCAGGCTACCCGGCAATGTGTCACTGTCCCCCGGCCAAGACTTGGCGGCAAGTCCCGGGGAGGAATAGTGCCCATGGAAGTAGCTCAGCGGGAGCAGCTGCTGAGGCTACCCGGGAATGTGTCACTGTCCCCCGGCCAGACTTGGCGGCAGGTCCCGGGGAGGAATAGTGCTCATGGAAGTAGCTCAGCGGGAGCAGCTGCTGAGGCTACCCGGGAATGTGTCACTGTCCCTGGGCAACACTTGGTCGTTGGTTCCTGATGAGGAACATGCCCATGGAAGTAAGAGTTCAGCGGGAGAAGCCGCTCAAGCTACCCGGGAATGTGTCACTGTCCCCCGGCCAGACTTGGCGGCAGGTCCCGGGGAGGAATAGTGCCCATGGAAGTCGGAGCTCCAGCCTCCAAGTTGACCTCAGCGGGAGCAGCCGCTGAGGCTACCCGGGCATGGGTGACTGTTCCCCGGCCACACTTGGTCGGAGGTCCCGGTGTGGAACATGCCCATGGAAGTTGAAGGGAAGAGAACCGCGAAAGGGAGTCTTGAGGCTGAGCCGCGGCCGAGGAGGTCTCACCGATCCCGGCGTGATTCCAGCCAGGCCCGGTACCCTATACCGAACTCGACAGGGTGGCTGTATCCGGGACCCTGGAACCCTGGGCGGGGAGCCTAGGGGCGAGAGGGGCCCCATGGAGCTCGGGCAGACTAGAAGTACCCTCGTCTGCCCGCTGGAGGGCGCCCTTCCCGGAGCGGAGGGGACCCCCCAAGCGACCAAGTGCAAGCCGAGTTTGGAGCTCGAAACCCGGCCACACTTGGTAGTTGGTCCCGGTGAGGAACATGCCCATGGAAGTAAGAGCTCAGCGGGAGCAGCCACTCAGGCTACCCGGCAATGTGTCACTGTCCCCCGGCCAAGACTTGGCGGCAAGTCCCGGGGAGGAATAGTGCCCATGGAAGTAGCTCAGCGGGAGCAGCTGCTGAGGCTACCCGGGAATGTGTCACTGTCCCCCGGCCAGACTTGGCGGCAGGTCCCGGGGAGGAATAGTGCTCATGGAAGTAGCTCAGCGGGAGCAGCTGCTGAGGCTACCCGGGAATGTGTCACTGTCCCTGGGCCACACTTGGTCGTTGGTTCCTGATGAGGAACATGCCCATGGAAGTAAGAGTGCAGCGGGAGCAGCCGCTCAGGCTACCCGGGAATGTGTCACTGTCCCCCGGCCAGACTTGGCGGCAGGTCCCGGGGAGGAATAGTGCCCATGGAAGTCGGAGCTCCAACCTCCAAGTTGACCTCAGCGGGAGCACTTGCTGAGGCTACCCGGGCATGGGCGACTGTTCCCCGGCCACACTTGGTCGGAGGTCCCGGTGTGGAACATGCCCATGGAAGTTGAAGGGAAGAGAACCGCGAAAGGGAGTTTGGAGGCTGAGCCGCGGCCGAGGAGGTCTCACCGATCCCGGCGTGATTCCAGCCAGGCCCGGTACCCTATACCGAACTCGGCAGGGTGGCTGTATCCGGGACCCTGGAACCCTGGGCGGGGAGCCTAGGGGCGAGAGGGGCCCCA
The DNA here is from genome assembly GCF_040894005.1 of Engystomops pustulosus. Taxonomy (NCBI): domain Eukaryota; kingdom Metazoa; phylum Chordata; class Amphibia; order Anura; family Leptodactylidae; genus Engystomops; species Engystomops pustulosus. The sequence continues at coordinate 15,236 of NW_027285320.1, read as the reverse complement.
TGGAGCTCGGGCAGACTAGAAGTACCCTCGTCTGCCCGCTGGAGGGCGCCCTTCCCGGAGCGGAGGGGACCCCCAAGCGACCAAGTGCAAGCCGAGTTTGGAGCTCGAAACCCGGCCACACTTGGTAGTATGTCCCGGTGAGGAACATGCCCATGGAAGTAAGAGCTCAGCGGGAGCAGCCACTCAGGCTACCCGGCAATGTGTCACTGTCCCCCGGCCAAGACTTGGCGGCAAGTCCCGGGGAGGAATAGTGCCCATGGAAGTAGCTCAGCGGGAGCAGCCGCTCAGGCTACCCGGGAATGTGTCACTGTCCCCCGGCCAGACTTGGCGGCAGGTCCCGGGGAGGAATAGTGCTCATGGAAGTAGCTCAGCGGGAGCAGCTGCTGAAGATACCCGGGAATGTGTCACTGTCCCTGGGCCACACTTGGTCGTTGGTTCCTGATGAGGAACATGCCCATGGAAGTAAGAGTTCAGCGGGAGAAGCCGCTCAGGCTACCCGGGAATGTGTCACTGTCCCCCGGCCAGACTTGGCGGCAGGTCCCGGGGAGGAATAGTGCCCATGGAAGTCGGAGCTCCAACCTCCAAGTTGACCTCAGCGGGAGCACTTGCTGAGGCTACCCGGGCATGGGCGACTGTTCCCCGGCCACACTTGGTCGGAGGTCCCGGTGTGGAACATGCCCATGGAAGTTGAAGGGAAGAGAACCGCGAAAGGGAGTTTGGAGGCTGAGCCGCGGCCGAGGAGGTCTCACCGATCCCGGCGTGATTCCAGCCAGGCCCGGTACCCTATACCGAACTCGACAGGGTGGCTGTATCCGGGACCCTGGAACCCTGGGCGGGGAGCCTAGGGGCGAGAGGGGCCCCATGGAGCTCGGGCAGACTAGAAGTACCCTCGTCTGCCCGCTGGAGGGCGCCCTTCCCGGAGCGGAGGGGACCCCCCAAGCGACCAAGTGCAAGCCGAGTTTGGAGCTCGAAACCCGGCCACACTTGGTAGTATGTCCCGGTGAGGAACATGCCCATGGAAGTAAGAGCTCAGCGGGAGCAGCCACTCAGGCTACCCGGGAATGTGTCACTGTCCCCCGGCCAAGACTTGGCGGCAAGTCCCGGGGAGGAATAGTGCCCATGGAAGTAGCTCAGCGGGAGCAGCCACTCAGGCTACCCGGGAATGTGTCACTGTCCCCCGGCCAAGACTTGGCGGCAAGTCCCGGGGAGGAATAGTGCTCATGGAAGTAGCTCAGCGGGAGCAGCTGCTGAGGCTACCCGGGAATGTGTCACTGTCCCTGGGCCACACTTGGTCGTTGGTTCCTGATGAGGAACATGCCCATGGAAGTAAGAGAGCCGCTCAAGCTACCCGGGAATGTGTCACTGTCCCCCGGCCAGACTTGGCGGCAGGTCCCGGGGAGGAACAGTGCCCATGGAAGTCGGAGCTCCAACCTCCAAGTTGACCTCAGCGGGAGCACTTGCTGAGGCTACCCGGGCATGGGCGACTGTTCCCCGGCCACACTTGGTCGGAGGTCCCGGTGTGGAACATGCCCATGGAAGTTGAAGGGAAGAGAACCGCGAAAGGGAGTTTGGAGGCTGAGCCGCGGCCGAGGAGGTCTCACCGATCCCGGCGTGATTCCAGCCAGGCCCGGTACCCTATACCGAACTCGGCAGGGTGGCTGTATCCGGGACCCTGGAACCCTGGGCGGGGAGCCTAGGGGCGAGAGGGGCCCCATGGAGCTCGGGCAGACTAGAAGTACCCTCGTCTGCCCGCTGGAGGGCGCCCTTCCCGGAGCGGAGGGGACCCCCAAGCGACCAAGTGCAAGCCGAGTTTGGAGCTCGAAACCCGGCCACACTTGGTAGTATGTCCCGGTGAGGAACATGCCCATGGAAGTAAGAGCTCAGCGGGAGCAGCCACTCAGGCTACCCGGCAATGTGTCACTGTCCCCCGGCCAAGACTTGGCGGCAAGTCCCGGGGAGGAATAGTGCCCATGGAAGTAGCTCAGCGGGAGCAGCCGCTCAGGCTACCCGGGAATGTGTCACTGTCCCCCGGCCAGACTTGGCGGCAGGTCCCGGGGAGGAATAGTGCTCATGGAAGTAGCTCAGCGGGAGCAGCCACTCAGGCTACCCGGGAATGTGTCACTGTCCCTGGGCCACACTTGGTCGTTGGTTCCTGATGAGGAACATGCCCATGGAAGTAAGAGTTCAGCGGGAGCAGCCGCTCAGGGCTACCCGGGAATGTGTCACTGTCCCCCGGCCAGACTTGGCGGCAGGTCCCGGGGAGGAATAGTGCCCATGGAAGTCGGAGCTCCAACCTCCAAGTTGACCTCAGCGGGAGCAGCCGCTGAGGCTACCCGGGCATGGGTGACTGTTCCCCGGCCACACTTGGTCGGAGGTCCCGGTGTGGAACATGCCCATGGAAGTTGAAGGGAAGAGAACCGCGAAAGGGAGTTTGGAGGCTGAGCCGCGGCCGAGGAGGTCTCACCGATCCCGGCGTGATTCCAGCCAGGCCCGGTACCCTATACCGAACTCGGCAGGGTGGCTTTATCCGGGACCCTGGAACCCTGGGCGGGGAGCCTAGGGGCGAGAGGGGCCCCATGGAGCTCGGGCAGACTAGAAGTACCCTCGTCTGCCCGCTGGAGGGCGCCCTTCCCGGAGCGGAGGGGACCCCCCAAGCGACCAAGTGCAAGCCGAGTTTGGAGCTCGAAACCCGGCCACACTTGGTAGTATGTCCCGGTGAGGAACATGCCCATGGAAGTAAGAGCTCAGCGGGAGCAGCCACTCAGGCTACCCGGCAATGTGTCACTGTCCCCCGGCCAAGACTTGGCGGCAAGTCCCGGGGAGGAATAGTGCCCATGGAAGTAGCTCAGCGGGAGCAGCCGCTCAGGCTACCCGGGAATGTGTCACTGTCCCCCGGCCAGACTTGGCGGCAGGTCCCGGGGAGGAATAGTGCTCATGGAAGTAGCTCAGCGGGAGCAGCCACTCAGGCTACCCGGGGAATGTGTCACTGTCCCTGGGCCACACTTGGTCGTTGGTTCCTGATGAGGAACATGCCCATGGAAGTAAGAGTTCAGCGGGAGCAGCCGCTCAGGGCTACCCGGGAATGTGTCACTGTCCCCCGGCCAGACTTGGCGGCAGGTCCCGGGGAGGAATAGTGCCCATGGAAGTCGGAGGCTCCAACCTCCAAGTTGACCTCAGCGGGAGCAGCCGCTGAGGCTACCCGGGCATGGGTGACTGTTCCCCGGCCACACTTGGTCGGAGGTCCCGGTGTGGAACATGCCCATGGAAGTTGAAGGGAAGAGAACCGCGAAAGGGAGTTTGGAGGCTGAGCCGCGGCCGAGGAGGTCTCACCGATCCCGGCGTGATTCCAGCCAGGCCCGGTACCCTATACCGAACTCGGCAGGGTGGCTTTATCGGGACCCTGGAACCCTGGGCGGGGAGCCTAGGGGCGAGAGGGGCCCCATGGAGCTCGGGCAGACTAGAAGTACCCTCGTCTGCCCGCTGGAGGGCGCCCTTCCCGGAGCGGAGGGGACCCCCCAAGCGACCAAGTGCAAGCCGAGTTTGGAGCTCGAAACCCGGCCACACTTGGTAGTATGTCCCGGTGAGGAACATGCCCATGGAAGTAAGAGCTCAGCGGGAGCAGCCACTCAGGCTACCCGGGAATGTGTCACTGTCCCCCGGCCAAGACTTGGCGGCAAGTCCGGGGAGGAATAGTGCCCATGGAAGTAGCTCAGCGGGAGCAGCCACTCAGGCTACCCGGGAATGTGTCACTGTCCCTCGGCCACACTTGGTCGTAGGTCCCGGTGAGGAACATGCCCATGGAAGTCGGAGCTCCAACCTCCAACCGGGTGAAGCCTCCGAGAGCTAGCCGGAATAGGGCGCCAATCCCGGCTACCGCCCTCCAGGCTTGCCCCGGTCGATAGACCTACGTCCTCGCACCAGCACAAGCGCAAAAATTTTCTAAGTGTGGGAGAACCGAGGACCCGCCCGGTGGCACTCTGCCTCTCGCTGCCGCCCTCCTGGAAGCGTCCTCGGTCACTGTGTGTGCGGCAGATATCAGAGCTCCGAAAGGTGAAAAAGAACCGGTAAGAGGGCGAATCCGGCAGCTCCCTGCCGGGCGAGGACCACCGCGAGCGGCGGGGACGTCAGACGGGAGACGCGCGGCGGACCTTCCGTCGGAGTGCCTGGGATTTTGACCTCGGAGAAGTTCGAAAAAATTATGCGGTCGGAGCTGTCTGCCCCGGCCGGGGAAGGCTCACCGCCGGCGGCTGCCAACCCCTGGCTTGCCCGCTGGATGCCCTTTCGGAGGCTGCTGAAAAAGAACTGTCAGGCGGGCACCTCTCGGAAGAACCGCAGACCAAAACGACCGGTAAAAATTTTGGGCGATCCGACACGTAGTGCACCTTCGGCGGCAGAGAAAAGCAGCAAAAATACCGGTCAGAGAAGGGGAGTTTTGGTCGACTCTGCCAGGTTTTGCACTAAGTCAGATCCGTAATGCCAGCGGGACTGAGTCGCTTTTGCGTGCCGTGGTCCTGGAGGCCTGCTCGGACAGAGCGGTCCTTCGGGTCCCGCGGGAAGGGGCATTTCATGTTCCTCTGCGGGAGGTGATCCATTTTCTGCGGGAAATGGCGAGCCCCTTCGGCTACAAGAGTGTGTAGGTCCCGCTCAACAGTCTACGTCCTTAACCATCGGGGACTTTGTAGATTTTGCCCAAAATCGCTCTCCGCAGAACAGAGCGTGAGGTCTCCGCGGCGGAGGCCGGAAAAGGTGCGAGGTGAGCGGCATGGTATGACTGGGCTCGTGCCGCTCACTGCTACCCGGAGCGTGGCGCCCTCCGGGTAAAAAGCTAGCCGGGGCGAGTAGGTGGGTTGACGGGCGCATAAGCAACGCCGTCCCCGCCGTACAAGGTGCCGGTGGCCTGGCGAACCACCGGCGTAAGGCTAGCCAGGGCGTACCGCGGGGCAGAGGGCGCATAAGCCACGCTCTCTCTCCATCCCACCAGCACAAGCGAAAAATTTTCAAAGTGTGGGAGAACCGGCTTCCCGACCGGTGGCACTCTGCTCTCTCTGCCGCCCTCCTGGAAGCGTCCTCGGTCACTCGGAGTACGGCAGATTTAAGAGCTCCGGAATGGTGAAAAAGAACCGGAGAGAGGGCGACTCCGGCTTCTCTCTGCCGGGCGAGGACCACCGCAGGCGGCGGGGACCTCTGACAGGAGGCGGCGCTGCGGGCAGGCTTTCTAAGTGCCTGGGCTTTTGGCCTCGGCGAAAGTCGAAAAAATTATGCGGTCGGAGCTTTCTGCCCCGGCCGGGGAAGGCTCACCGCCGGCGGCTGCCAACCCCTGGCTTGCCCGCTGGATGCCCTTTCGGAGGCTGCTGAAAAAGAACAGTCAGGCGGGCACCTCTCGGAAGAACCGCAGACCAAAACGACCGGTAAAAATTTTGGGCGATCCGACCCGTAGTGCACCTTCGGCGGCAGAGAAAAGCAACAAAATACCGGTCAGAGAAGGGAGTTTTGGTCGACTCTGCCAGGTTTTTGCACTAAGTCAGATCCGTAATGCCAGCGGGACTGAGTCGCTTTTGCGTGCCGTGGTCCTGGAGGCCTGCTCGGACAGAGCGGTCCTTCGGGTCCCGCGGGAAGGGGCATTTCATGTTCCTCTGCGGGAGGTGATCCATTTTCTGCGGGAAATGGCGAGCCCCTTCGGCTTACAAGAGTGTGTAGGTCCCGCTCAACAGTCTACGTCCTTAACCATCGGGGACTTTGTAGATTTTGCCCAAAATCGCTCTCCGCAGAACAGAGCGTGAGGTCTCCGCGGCGGAGGCCGGAAAAGGTGCGAGGTGAGCGGCATGGTATGACTGGGCTCGTGCCGCTCACTGCTACCCGGAGCGTGGCGCCCTCCGGGTAAAGGCTAGCCGGGGCGAGTAGGTGGGATGACGGGCGCATAAGCAACGCCGTCCCCGCCGTACAAGGTGCCGGTGGCCTGGCGAACCAACGGCGTAAGGCTAGCCAGGGCGTACCGCGGGGCAGAGGGCGCATAAGCCACGCTCTCTCTCCATCCCACCAGCACAAGCGAATATTTTCAAAGTGTGGGAGAACCGGCTTCCCGACCGGTGGCACTCTGCCTCTCGCTGCCGCCCTCCTGGAAGCGTCCTCGGTCACTCGGAGTACGGCAGATTTAAGAGCTCCGGAATGGTGAAAAAGAACCGGAGAGAGGGCGACTCCGGCTTCTCTCTGCCGGGCGAGGACCACCGCAGGCGGCGGGGACGTCTGACAGGAGACGGCGCTGCGGGCAGGCTTTAAAAGTGCATGGGGTTTTGGCCTCGGCAAAAGTCGAAAAAATTATGCGGTCGGAGCTTTCTGCCCCGGCCGGGGAAGGCTCACCGCCGGCGGCTGCCAACCCCTGGCTTGCCCGCTGGATGCCCTTTCGGAGGCTTCTGAAAAAGAACTGTCAGGCGGCACCTCTCGGAAGAACCGCAGACCAAAACGACCGGTAAAAATTTTGGGCGATCCGACCCGTAGTGCACCTTCGGCGGCAGAGAAAAGCAACAAAAATACCGGTCAGAGAAGGGGAGTTTTGGTCGACTCTGCCAGGTTTTTGCACTAAGTCAGATCCGTAATGCCAGCGGGACTGAGTCGCTTTTGCGTGCCGTGGTCCTGGAGGCCTGCTCGGACAGAGCGGTCCTGCGGGTCCCCGCGGGAAGGGGCATTTCATGTTCCTCTGCGGGAGGTGATCCATTTTCTGCGGGAAATGGCGAGCCCCTTCGGCTACAAGAGTGTGTAGGTCCCGCTCAACAGTCTACGTCCTTAACCATCGGGGACTTTGTAGATTTTGCCCAAAATCGCTCTCCGCAGAACAGAGCGTGAGGTCTCCGCGGCGGAGGCCGGAAAAGGTGCGAGGTGAGCGGCATGGTATGACTGGGCTCGTGCCGCTCACTGCTACCCGGAGCGTGGCGCCCTCCGGGTAAAAGGCTAGCCGGGGCGAGTAGGTGGGATGACGGGCGCATAAGCAACGCCGTCCCCGCCGTACAAGGTGCCGGTGGCCTGGCGAACCACCGGCGTAAGGCTAGCCAAGGGCGTACCGCGGGGCAGAGGGCGCATAAGCCACGCTCTCTCTCCATCCCACCAGCACAAGCGAAAAATTTTCAAAGTGTGGAGAACCGGCTTCCCGACCGGTTGCACTCTGCCTCTCGCTTGCCGCCGTCCTGGAAGCGTCCTCGGTCACTCGGAGTACGAGTACGGCAGATTTAAGAGCTCCGGAATGGTGAAAAAGAACCGGAGAGAGGGCGACTCCGGCTTCTCTCTGCCGGGCGAGGACCACCGCAGGCGGCGGGGACGTCTGACAGGAGACGGCGCTGCGGGCAGGCTTTAAAAGTGCATGGGGTTTTGGCCTCGGAGAAAGTCGAAAAAATTATGCGGTCGGAGCTGTCTGCCCCGGCCGGGGAAGGCTCACCTCCGGCGGCTGCCAACCCCTGGCTTGCCCGCTGGATGGCCTTTCGGAGGCTGCTGAAAAAGAACTGTCAGGCGGGCACCTCTCGGAAGAACGCAGACCAAAACGACCGGTAAAAATTTTGGGCGATCCGACCCGTAGTGCACCTTCGGCGGCAGAGAAAAGCAACAAAAATACCGGTCAGAGAAGGGGAGTTTTGGTCGACTCTGCCAGGTTTTTGCACTAAGTCAGATCCGTAATGCCAGCGGGACTGAGTCGCTCTTGCGTGCCGTGGTCCTGGAAGCCTGCTCGGACAGAGTGGTCCTTCGGGTCCCGCGGGAAGGGGCATTTCATGTTCCTCTGCGGGAGGTGATCCATTTTCTGCGGGAAATGGCGAGCCCCTTCGGCTACAAGAGTGTGTAGGTCCCGCTCAACAGTCTACGTCCTTAACCATCGGGGACTTTGTAGATTTTGCCCAAAATCGCTCTCCGCAGAACAGAGCGGGAGGTCTCCGCGGCGGAGGCCGGAAAAGGTGCGAGGTGAGCGGCATGGTATGACTGGGCTCGTGCCGCTCACTGCTACCCGGAGCGTGGCGCCCTCCGGGTAAAAGGCTAGCCGGGGCGAGTAGGTGGATTGACGGGCGCATAAGCAACGCCGTCCCCGCCGTACAAGGTGCCGGTGGCCTGGCGAACCACCGGCGTAAGGCTAGCCAAGGGCGTACCGCGGGGCAGAGGGCGCATTAAGCCACGCCGTCCCCGCTGTACAAGGTGCCGGTGGCCTGGCGAACCACCGGCGTAAGGCTAGCCAAGGGCGTACCGCGGGGCAGAGGGCGCATAAGCCACGCTCTCTCTCCATCCCACCAGAACAAGCGAAAAAATTTCAAAGTGTGGGAGAACCGGCTTCCCGACCGGTGGCACTCTGCCTCTCGCTGCCGCCCTCCTGGAAGCGTCCTCGGTCACTCGGTGTCCGGCAGATTTCAGAGCTCCGGAATGGTGAAAAAGAACCGTGAGAGGGCGAATCCGGCTTCTCTCTGCCGGGCGAGGACCACCGCAGGCGGCAAGGGACGTCTGCCAGGAGACGGCGCTGCGGGCAGGCTTTAAAAGTGCATGGGGTTTTGGCCTCGGCGAAAGTCGAAAAAATTTTGCGGTCGGAGCTGTCTGCCCCGGCCGGGAAGGCTCACCGCCGGCGGCTGCCAACCCCTGGCTTGCCCGCTGGATGCCCTTTCGGAGGCTGCTGAAAAAGAACTGTCAGGCGGGCACCTCTCGGAAGAACCGCAGACCAAAACGACCGGTAAAATTTTGGGCGATCCGACCCTCAGTGCACCTTCGGCGGCAGAGAAAAGCAACAAAAACACCGGTCAAAGAAGGGAGGTTTTGGTCGACTCTGCCTGGTTTTTGCACTAAGTCAGATCCGTAATGCCAGCGGGACTGAGTCGCTTTTGCGTGCCGTGGTCCTGGAGGCCTGCTCGGACAGAGCGGTCCTTCGGGTCCCGCGGGAAGGGGCATTTCATGTTCCTCTGCGGGAGGTGGTCCATTTTCTGCGGGAAATGGCGAGCCCCATCGGCTACAAGAGTGTGTAGGTCCCGCTCAACAGTCTACGTCCTTAACCATCGGGGACTTTGTAGATTTTGGCAGAAATCGCCCCCCGCAGGTCCTAGCGGGAGGTCTCCGCGGCGGAGGCCGGAGAGGGCGCGAGGTGAGCGGCATGGTATGACTGGGTTCGTGCCGCTCACTGGTACCCGGAGCGTGGCGCCCTCCGGGTAAAAGGCTAGCCGGGGCGAGTAGGTGGGTTGACGGGCGCATAAGCCACGCCGTCCCCGCCGTACAAGGTGCCGGTGGCCTGGCGAACCACCGGCGTAAGGCCAGCCAGGGCGGACCGCGGGGCAGAGGGCGCATAAGCCACGCTCTCTCTCCATCCCACCAGAACAAGCGAAAAATTTTCAAAGTGTGGGAGAACCGGCGACCCGACCCGGTGGCACTCTGCCTCTCGCTGCCGCCCTCCTGGAAGCGTCCTCGGTCACTCGGTGTCCGGCAGATTTCAGAGCTCCGGAATGGTGAAAAAGAACCGGTGAGAGGGCGAAACCGGCTTCTCTCTGCCGGGCGAGGACCACCGCAGGCGGCAAGGGACGTCTGACAGGAGACGGCGCTGCGGGCAGGCTTTAAAAGTGCATGGGGTTTGGCCTCGGCGAAAGTCGAAAAAATTTTGCGGTCGGAGCTGTCTGCCCCGGCCGGGGAAGGCTCACCGCCGGCGGCTGCCAACCCCTGGCTTGCCCGCTGGATGCCCTTTCGGAGGCTGCTGAAAAAGAACTGTCAGGCGGGCACCTCTCGGAAGAACCGCAGACCAAAACGACCGGTAAAAATTTTGGGCGATCCGACCCTCAGTGCACCTTCGGCGGCAGAGAAAAGCAACAAAAATACCGGTCAGAGAAGGGGAGTTTTGGTCGACTCTGCCAGGTTTTTGCACTAAGTCAGATCCGTAATGCCAGCGGACTGAGTCGCTCTTGCGTGCCGTGGTCCTGGAAGCCTGCTCGGACAGAGTGGTCCTTCGGGTCCCGCGGGAAGGGGCATTCATGTTCCTCTGCGGGAGGTGATCCATTTTCTGCGGGAAATGGCGAGCCCCTTCGGCTACAAGAGTGTGTAGGTCCCGCTCAACAGTCTACGTCCTTAACCATCGGGGACTTTGTAGATTTTGCCCAAAATCGCTCTCCGCAGAACAGAGCGGGAGGTCTCCGCGGCGGAGGCCGGAAAAGGTGCGAGGTGAGCGGCATGGTATGACTGGGCTCGTGCCGCTCACTGCTACCCGGAGCGTGGCGCCCTCCGGGTAAAAGGCTAGCCGGGGCGAGTAGGTGGATTGACGGGCGCATAAGCAACGCCGTCCCGCCGTACAAGGTGCCGGTGGCCTGGCGAACACCGGCGTAAGGCTAGCCAAGGGCGTACCGCGGGGCAGAGGGCGCATAAGCCACGCCGTCCCCGCTGTACAAGGTGCCGGTGGCCTGGCGAACCACCGGCGTAAGGCTAGCCAAGGCGTACCGCGGGGCAGAGGGCGCATAAGCCACGCTCTCTCTCCATCCCACCAGAACAAGCGAAAAAATTTCAAAGTGTGGGAGAACCGGCTTCCCGACCGGTGGCACTCTGCCTCTCGCTGCCGCCCTCCTGGAAGCGTCCTCGGTCACTCGGTGTCCGGCAGATTTCAGAGCTCCGGAATGGTGAAAAAGAACCGGTGAGAGGGCGAATCCGGCTTCTCTCTGCCGGGCGAGGACCACCGCAGGCGGCAAGGGACGTCTGCCAGGAGACGGCGCTGCGGGCAGGCTTTAAAAGTGCATGGGGTTTTGGCCTCGGCGAAAGTCGAAAAAATTTTGCGGTCGGAGCTGTCTGCCCCGGCCGGGGAAGGCTCACCGCCGGCGGCTGCCAACCCCTGGCTTGCCCGCTGGATGCCCTTTCGGAGGCTGCTGAAAAAGAACTGTCAGGCGGGCACCTCTCGGAAGAACCGCAGACCAAAACGACCGGTAAAAATTTTGGGCGATCCGACCCTCAGTGCACCTTCGGCGGCAGAGAAAAGCAACAAAAACACCGGTCAAAGAAGGGAGGTTTTGGTCGACTCTGCCTGGTTTTTGCACAAAGTCAGATCCGTAATGCCAGCGGGACTGAGTCGCTTTTGCGTGCCGTGGTCCTGGAGGCCTGCTCGGACAGAGCGGTCCTTCGGGTCCCGCGGGAAGGGGCATTTCATGTTCCTCTGCGGGAGGTGGTCCATTTTCTGCGGGAAATGGCGAGCCCCATCGGCTACAAGAGTGTGTAGGTCCCGCTCAACAGTCTACGTCCTTAACCATCGGGGACTTTGTAGATTTTGGCAGAAATCGCCCCCCGCAGGTCCTAGCGGGAGGTCTCCGCGGCGGAGGCCGGAGAGGGCGCGAGGTGAGCGGCATGGTATGACTGGGTTCGTGCCGCTCACTGGTACCCGGAGCGTGGCGCCCTCCGGGTAAAAGGCTAGCCGGGGCGAGTAGGTGGGTTGACGGGCGCATAAGCCACGCCGTCCCCGCCGTACAAGGTGCCGGTGGCCTGGCGAACCACCGGCGTAAGGCCAGCCAGGGCGGACCGCGGGGCAGAGGGCGCATAAGCCACGCTCTCTCTCCATCCCACCAGAACAAGCGAAAAATTTTCAAAGTGTGGGAGAACCGGCGACCCGACCGGTGGCACTCTGCCTCTCGCTGCCGCCCTCCTGGAAGCGTCCTCGGTCACTCGGTGTCCGGCAGATTTCAGAGCTCCGGAATGGTGAAAAAGAACCGGAGAGGGGGCGACTCCGGCTTCTCTCTGCCGGGCGAGGACCACCGCAGGCGGCAAGGGACGTCTGACAGGAGACGGCGCTGCGGGCAGGCTTTAAAAGTGCATGGGGTTTTGGCCTCGGCGAAAGTCGAAAAAATTTTGCGGTCGGAGCCGTCTGCCCCGGCCGGGGAAGGCTCACCGCCGGCGGCTGCCAACCCCTGGCTTGCCCGCTGGATGGCCTTTCGGAGGCTGCTGAAAAAGAACTGTCAGGCGGGCACCTCTCGGAAGAACCGCAGACCAAAACGACCGGTAAAAATTTTGGGCGATCCGACCCTCAGTGCACCTTCGGCGGCAGAGAAAAGCATCAAAAATACCGGTCAAAGAAGCGAGGTTTTGGTCGACTCTGCCAGGTTTTTGCACAAAGTGTTGGCATCGTGCGGCGTCGCGCTTTGCCGTACCGTATCCCCAATGGAGCGGCGCCCGGCGGGGTAGGCTAGCCATGTGAGGTCGAGGGCGGGAGGACGGGACGTAAGCCAGGCCGTTCTCCACAAGAAATTCCGGACGCGGAGACCCCTTCTCCGCCCTACGGTCCCCAATGGGGTGGCGCCCGGCGGGTGAGGCTAGCCATGGGAGGACGGGACGTAAGCCAGGCCGTTCTCCACAAGAAATTCCGTACGCGGAGACCCCTTCTCCGCCCTACGGTCCCCAATGGGGTGGCGCCCGGCGGGTGAGGCTAGCCATGTGAGGTCGAGGGCGGGAGGACGGGACGTAAGCCAGGCCGTTCTCCACAAGTAAATTCCGGACGCGGAGACCCCTTCTCCGCCCTACGGTCCCCAATGGGGTGGCGCCCGGCGGGTGAGGCTAGCCATGTGAGGTCGAGGGCGGGAGGACGGGACGTAAGCCAGGCCGTTCTCCACAAGTAAATTCCGGACGCGGAGACCCCTTCTCCGCCCTACGGTCCCCAATGGGGTGGCTCCCGGCGGGTGAGGCTAGCCATGTGAGGTCGAGGGCGGGAGGACGGGACGCAAGCCAGGCCGTTCTCCACAAACTCCCAGCGGTAGAGTCTCGGCTCTCCGCTCTTTTGATCGATCTGACACAGCGCGATCCGGCGGGGCAGGGCACTTTGCTCGGTCAGGGGTATTGGCCCCGGCCGGTTTATGGTAAAGCGTTCCTTAGCCTCAGTCTTGGTCGCGCATCAATCCCCCGCTCCCCGTGAGCGGCTGTCGTCCTCTGCCTAAGGTTGTGTAGCGCGGTGCCAGTGTGGTCCTCGCACGGCCCCGCTCCTGCCACAGCGGTAGGACTCTCTGCTTCGGCTGAGGTTTGCTACGAAGCGTATGGAACGGGCGTACTCCACCGTACCGTGGGTGGGGGGCGGCGGCGTTGGCGGCGGCAGCGTCCAGCGCGGAGCTCCGGCTCCCGCGGCAGCGCCTCGCCTAGTGTCCCTCGGGCAAGTCCAATCGCCCCCCGCCCGGTCGGAGAGCGCAGACACACCTCTGTGTCCACGGTTTATTTCCGCAGCACGAAAAGGGACGGCTCCCGCCTGCTCCTCGCGGCGGCGACGAGGCTTAGACCCACCGTGGCGTATCCGCGGTAGGTATGCTCGTCGGTCGGAGGAGCGGTTGCGGTCGAGTGGTCCCCAGTGTACCCTGTTAGCGCTGCCCGCCTACGCCTGAAGAGCTGCGGACCGAGAAAAAGGTTCGCTCCGCTGCTGACGGCGAAGCGCGCGGCACGCCGCGGAAGAGGAGAGGGAGCGGTCGCCCCCGGGGCGGCTCCCCTCCGAGTCCGGCAGAAGCAGAGATTGTAGCGGAGGGGGGGGTTTCTAAATTCCCCGGGCGTGTTATCCCCAGCGGTAGCCTTTGAACTCTTCAACCGCAAGCACGATCGCACGTTCACAGCACCCGTCACTAGGAGCCGGGCCAGAGGCGGGCGGCAGACGAAACCGACATGAGCGCTTAAGGGTATTGCACCCCCGGCGCCCAGACCCTGGAAATTGAGTCTGCCCCCAAAGCCCACCCGCGTCCTCCTTGGCGCTCCCGGAGTACATGGTCGTAGATGGGCCATCGGTCGCTAATGCCAAACTGCGTCCCAGGGGTGCGTCCCCTCTGACCAACGGCAGACCCATCCCTCTCGCCAATCCGCGGATCCCCGCCAGGTCCCGAACAGGGCTCGTCCTTTAGCGTTTCAAATGCGCCCTCCCCGCCATACGAGGGGTTGAGGACCGTAGCCTTCCCTTACGAGAGGCACCAGGGGTGCGCCTGCTCGAGGGCCCGGCCGTGGGCGTAACGCTTGGGCCGCCCGGGGGAGTCGGTAGACCATGGGAGACCAACACTCGCACACGAACGTTGCCCGTGCTTTTGTGGAAGAGAGCTTCTTGCGAGGTTGTCGCTGCGGTGGCGCCCGGACAAACCCTATCCCTAAAACTTCTGGGGAATTGGCGTCTAAGCCTGCACCCTGCACGGTATCCCTGCACCCACGAAGGGGGCCGTGGAAGGCTTGGGGTCGCGCCGGCGAAACCGACCGGATGCCCGGGGTACTGAACCCCCGGGGTCCCACCCTGGAAATTGAGCCGTCCGACCCCGCCACGTCTTCCTAGTGCCCTCCTTGGCTCCCCCGCCTGTGGGCATCGTTAGGGGCTGCGGTCATCAGCGCCGGCTAAGCTTCGGCAACACGGCCGACCCACCCCTTCGGCGCCTGGGGGTGCCTGGTCCCAGTCCGGGCCGTTCCGTAGGGGCGGCTATCCCTTACATGAGGGACTCGGTGCGTCCGCTCGGGCTGCGGGGCTCCGGCTCCGACAGCCGGGGAGCTGGTTTTGACCGCGGGCCTCCACGGGAACCGGCAGGGACCGGACTAGGCGTCAAGCCGAAAATAACCCCGGCACCCTCTGCTTCCAAAGCGAGGGGACCTTTGGCCGAGCGGGGGCACCGGAAGCCGAACCGACCCCAACCCCTCTTCCTACCCCAGGGCTGGGCTGACCAATCCCCTGATCGGGTCTAAAATGGAAGAAGGGGATTCGAGGGAAGGGGCTGGCGGAAGGCAGTTGCCCGACGGAGTAGGCGAAGGCCAGGCCGTTTCCGAGTCCCGAGCAGAGGAGGGCGAACTCGGCTCTTCATCGACCGACGGCGAGGCGAGGGCGGTGGCTGCCGCGGGGAAGACTCCATTGCTCGTCAGCGCGCTAGGAGCGGGGCCGACTGGCTGCTCGGGGTATGGCATCCCCGGGGGCCCACCCTGGAAATCTTCGCTCCTCAGCCGCTGCAGGTTATAAGGTCCCGCCGCGCGTAAGCGCTCAACTCTCCGACCCACGGATGTCGAGCCCATGGTGAGCCGGCCGTTTCGTACGGGGAAAAGGGGTCCTCTGGCCCCACATCGATCGAGGGGGTTTAGATCCGCGGAGGCACGCACCGCGAGGCGAATCGCTGCTTTTCCCCAAGAGGTTAACCTTCAAACCACCGAGTAGGTTCGGGGCAGGGCCGACAGTCTGCACTGGGGTATTGCATCCCTGGTGGGGCGACCCTGGAAATCTCTGCCCCTTTCCACTCTTTCGGTTGGGCCTCTCGTCGGGGCGAGCGTAAGTCGGC
>NW_027285319.1:52500-65839 GCF_040894005.1 Engystomops pustulosus | reverse complement strand
AGGGTGGCTGTATCCGGGACCCTGGAACCCTGGGCGGGGAGCCTAGGGGCGAGAGGGGCCCCATGGAGCTCGGGCAGACTAGAAGTACCCTCGTCTGCCCGCTGGAGGGCGCCCTTCCCGGAGCGGAGGGGACCCCCAAGCGACCAAGTGCAAGCCGAGTTTGGAGCTCGAAACCCGGCCACACTTGGTAGTATGTCCCGGTGAGGAACATGCCCATGGAAGTAAGAGCTCAGCGGGAGCAGCCACTCAGGCTACCCGGCAATGTGTCACTGTCCCCCGGCCAAGACTTGGCGGCAAGTCCCGGGGAGGAATAGTGCCCATGGAAGTAGCTCAGCGGGAGCAGCCGCTCAGGCTACCCGGGAATGTGTCACTGTCCCCCGGCCGGACTTGGCGGCAGGTCCCGGGGAGGAATAGTGCTCATGGAAGTAGCTCAGCGGGAGCAGCCACTCAGGCTAACCGGGAATGTGTCACTGTCCCTGGGCCACACTTGGTCGTTGGTTCCTGATGAGGAACATGCCCATGGAAGTAAGAGTTCAGCGGGAGCAGCCGCTCAGGGCTACCCGGGAATGTGTCACTGTCCCCCGGCCAGACTTGGCGGCAGGTCCCGGGGAGGAATAGTGCCCATGGAAGTCGGAGCTCCAACCTCCAAGTTGACCTCAGCGGGAGCAGCCGCTGAGGCTACCCGGGCATGGGTGACTGTTCCCCGGCCACACTTGGTCGGAGGTCCCGGTGTGGAACATGCCCATGGAAGTTGAAGGGAAGAGAACCGCGAAAGGGAGTTTGGAGGCTGAGCCGCGGCCGAGGAGGTCTCACCGATCCCGGCGTGATTCCAGCCAGGCCCGGTACCCTATACCGAACTCGGCAGGGTGGCTTTATCCGGGACCCTGGAACCCTGGGCGGGGAGCCTAGGGGCGAGAGGGGCCCCATGGAGCTCGGGCAGACTAGAAGTACCCTCGTCTGCCCGCTGGAGGGCGCCCTTCCCGGAGCGGAGGGGACCCCCCAAGCGACCAAGTGCAAGCCGAGTTTGGAGCTCGAAACCCGGCCACACTTGGTAGTTGGTCCCGGTGAGGAACATGCCCATGGAAGTAAGAGCTCAGCGGGAGAAGCCACTCAGGCTACCCGGGAATGTGTCACTGTCCCCCGGCCAAGACTTGGCGGCAAGTCCCGGGGAGGAATAGTGCCCATGGAAGTAGCTCAGCGGGAGCAGCCACTCAGGCTACCCGGGAATGTGTCACTGTCCCTCGGCCACACTTGGTCGTAGGTCCCGGTGAGGAACATGCCCATGGAAGTCGGAGCTCCAACCTCCAACCGGGTGAAGCCTCCGAGAGCTAGCCGGGAATAGGGCGCCAATCCCGGCTACCGCCCTCCAGGCTTGCCCCGGTCGAAAGACCTACGTCCTCGCACCAGCACAAGCGCAAAAATTTTCTAAGTGTGGGAGAACCGAGGACCCGCCCGGTGGCACTCTGCCTCTCGCTGCCGCCCTCCTGGAAGCGTCCTCGGTCACTGTGTGTGCGGCAGATATCAGAGCTCCGGAAAGGTGAAAAAGAACCGGTAAGAGGGCGAATCCGGCAGCTCCCTGCCGGGCGAGGACCACCGCGAGCGGCGGGGACGTCAGACGGGAGACGCGCGGCGGACCTTCCGTCGGAGTGCCTGGGATTTTGACCTCGGAGAAGTTCGAAAAAATTATGCGGTCGGAGCTGTCTGCCCCGGCCGGGGAAGGCTCACCGCCGGCGGCTGCCAACCCCTGGCTTGCCCGCTGGATGCCCTTTCGGAGGCTGCTGAAAAAGAACTGTCAGGCGGGCACCTCTCGGAAGAACCGCAGACCAAAACGACCGGTAAAAATTTTGGGCGATCCGACACGTAGTGCACCTTCGGCGGCAGAGAAAAGCAGCAAAAATACCGGTCAGAGAAGGGGAGTTTTGGTCGACTCTGCCAGGTTTTTGCACTAAGTCAGATCCGTAATGCCAGCGGGACTGAGTCGCTTTTGCGTGCCGTGGTCCTGGAGGCCTGCTCGGACAGAGCGGTCCTTCGGGTCCCGCGGGAAGGGGCATTTCATGTTCCTCTGCGGGAGGTGATCCATTTTCTGCGGGAAATGGCGAGCCCCTTCGGCTACAAGAGTGTGTAGGTCCCGCTCAACAGTCTACGTCCTTAACCATCGGGGACTTTGTAGATTTTGCCCAAAATCGCTCTCCGCAGAACAGAGCGTGAGGTCTCCGCGGCGGAGGCCGGAAAAGGTGCGAGGTGAGCGGCATGGTATGACTGGGCTCGTGCCGCTCACTGCTACCCGGAGCGTGGCGCCCTCCGGGTAAAAGGCTAGCCGGGGCGAGTAGGTGGGATGACGGGCGCATAAGCAACGCCGTCCCCGCCGTACAAGGTGCCGGTGGCCTGGCGAACCACCGGCGTAAGGCTAGCCAGGGCGGACCGCGGGGCAGAGGGCGCATAAGCCACGCTCTCTCTCCATCCCACCAGCACAAGCGAAATATTTTCAAAGTGTGGGAGAACCGGCTTCCCGACCGGTGGCACTCTGCCTCTCGCTGCCGCCCTCCTGGAAGCGTCCTCGGTCACTCGGAGTACGGCAGATTTAAGAGCTCCGGAATGGTGAAAAAGAACCGGAGAGAGGGCGACTCCGGCTTCTCTCTGCCGGGCGAGGACCACCGCAGGCGGCGGGGACGTCTGACAGGAGACGGCGCTGCGGGCAGGCTTTAAAAGTGCATGGGGTTTTGGCCTCGGCAAAAGTCGAAAAAATTATGCGGTCGGAGCTGTCTGCCCCGGCCGGGGAAGGCTCACCGCCGGCGGCTGCCAACCCCTGGCTTGCCCGCTGGATGCCCTTTCGGAGGCTTCTGAAAAAGAACTGTCAGGCGGGCACCTCTCGGAAGAACCGCAGACCAAAACGACCGGTAAAAATTTTGGGCGATCCGACCCGTAGTGCACCTTCGGCGGCAGAGAAAAGCAACAAAAATACCGGTCAGAGAAGGGGAGTTTTGGTCGACTCTGCCAGGTTTTTGCACTAAGTCAGATCCGTAATGCCAGCGGGACTGAGTCGCTTTTGCGTGCCGTGGTCCTGGAGGCCTGCTCGGACAGAGCGGTCCTGCGGGTCCCGCGGGAAGGGGCATTTCATGTTCCTCTGCGGGAGGTGATCCATTTTCTGCGGGAAATGGCGAGCCCCTTCGGCTACAAGAGTGTGTAGGTCCCGCTGAACAGTCTACGTCCTTAACCATCGGGGACTTTGTAGATTTTGCCCAAAATCGCTCTCCGCAGAACAGAGCGTGAGGTCTCCGCGGCGGAGGCCGGAAAAGGTGCGAGGTGAGCGGCATGGTATGACTGGGCTCGTGCCGCTCACTGCTACCCGGAGCGTGGCGCCCTCCGGGTAAAAGGCTAGCCGGGGCGAGTAGGTGGGATGACGGGCGCATAAGCAACGCCGTCCCCGCCGTACAAGGTGCCGGTGGCCTGGCGAACCACCGGCGTAAGGCTAGCCAAGGGCGTACCGCGGGGCAGAGGGCGCATAAGCCACGCTCTCTCTCCATCCCACCAGCACAAGCGAAAAATTTTCAAAGTGTGGGAGAACCGGCTTCCCGACCGGTTGCACTCTGCCTCTCGCTGCCGCCCTCCTGGAAGCGTCCTCGGTCACTCGGAGTATGGCAGATTTAAGAGCTCCGGAATGGTGAAAAAGAACCGGAGAGAGGGCGACTCCGGCTTCTCTCTGCCGGGCGAGGACCACCGCAGGCGGCGGGGACGTCTGACAGGAGACGGCGCTGCGGGCAGGCTTTAAAAGTGCATGGGGTTTTGGCCTCGGCGAAAGTCGAAAAAATTATGCGGTCGGAGCTGTCTGCCCCGGCCGGGGAAGGCTCACCGCCGGCGGCTGCCAACCCCTGGCTTGCCCGCTGGATGGCCTTTCGGAGGCTGCTGAAAAAGAACTGTCAGGCGGGCACCTCTCGGAAGAACCGCAGACCAAAACGACCGGTAAAAATTTTGGGCGATCCGACCCGTAGTGCACCTTCGGCGGCAGAGAAAAGCAACAAAAATACCGGTCAGAGAAGGGGAGTTTTGGTCGACTCTGCCAGGTTTTTGCACTAAGTCAGATCCGTAATGCCAGCGGGACTGAGTCGCTCTTGCGTGCCGTGGTCCTGGAAGCCTGCTCGGACAGAGTGGTCCTTCGGGTCCCGCGGGAAGGGGCATTTCATGTTCCTCTGCGGGAGGTGGTCCATTTTCTGCGGGAAATGGCGAGCCCCTTCGGCTGCAAGAGTGTGTAGGTCCCGCTCAACAGTCTACGTCCTTAACCATCGGGGACTTTGTAGATTTTGGTCAAGATCGCCCCCCGCATGTCCTAGCGGGAGGTCTCCGCGGCGGAGGCCGGAAAAGGTGCGAGGTGAGCGGCATGGTATGACTGGGCTCGTGCCGCTCACTGCTACCCGGAGCGTGGCGCCCTCCGGGTAAAAGGCTAGCCGGGGCGAGTAGGTGGGATGACGGGCGCATAAGCAACGCCGTCCCCGCCGTACAAGGTGCCGGTGGCCTGGCGAACCACCGGCGTAAGGCTAGCCAAGGGCGTACCGCGGGGCAGAGGGCGCATAAGCCACGCTCTCTCTCCATCCCACCAGCACAAGCGAAAAATTTTCAAAGTGTGGGAGAACCGGCTTCCCGACCAGTTGCACTCTGCCTCTCGCTGCCGCCCTCCTGGAAGCGTCCTCGGTCACTCGGAGTATGGCAGATTTAAGAGCTCCGGAATGGTGAAAAAGAACCGGAGAGAGGGCGACTCCGGCTTCTCTCTGCCGGGCGAGGACCACCGCAGGCGGCGGGGACGTCTGACAGGAGACGGCGCTGCGGGCAGGCTTTAAAAGTGCAAGGGGTTTTGGCCTCGGCGAAAGTCGAAAAAATTATGCGGTCGGAGCTGTCTGCCCCGGCCGGGGAAGGCTCACCGCCGGCGGCTGCCAACCCCTGGCTTGCCCGCTGGATGGCCTTTCGGAGGCTGCTGAAAAAGAACTGTCAGGCGGGCACCTCTCGGAAGAACCGCAGACCAAAACGACCGGTAAAAATTTTGGGCGATCCGACCCGTAGTGCACCTTCGGCGGCAGAGAAAAGCAACAAAAATACCGGTCAGAGAAGGGGAGTTTTGGTCGACTCTGCCAGGTTTTTGCACTAAGTCAGATCCGTAATGCCAGCGGGACTGAGTCGCTCTTGCGTGCCGTGGTCCTGGAAGCCTGCTCGGACAGAGTGGTCCTTCGGGTCCCGCGGGAAGGGGCATTTCATGTTCCTCTGCGGGAGGTGGTCCATTTTCTGCGGGAAATGGCGAGCCCCTTCGGCTGCAAGAGTGTGTAGGTCCCGCTCAACAGTCTACGTCCTTAACCATCGGGGACTTTGTAGATTTTGGTCAAGATCGCCCCCCGCATGTCCTAGCGGGAGGTCTCCGCGGCGGAGGCCGGAAAAGGTGCGAGGTGAGCGGCATGGTATGACTGGGCTCGTGCCGCTCACTGCTACCCGGAGCGTGGCGCCCTCCGGGTAAAAGGCTAGCCGGGGCGAGTAGGTGGGTTGACGGGCGCATAAGCCACGCCGTCCCCGCCGTACAAGGTGCCGGTGGCCTGGCGAACCACCGGCGTAAGGCTAGCCAAGGGCGTACCGCGGGGCAGAGGGCGCATAAGCCACGCTCTCTCTCCATCCCACCAGCACAAGCGAAAAATTTTCAAAGTGTGGGAGAACCGGCTTCCCGACCGGTGGCACTCTGCCTCTCGCTGCCGTCCTCCTGGAAGCGTCCTCGGTCACTCGGAGTACGGCAGATTTCAGACCTCCGGAATGGTGAAAAAGAACCGGAGAGAGGGCGACTCCGGCTTCTCTCTGCCGGGCGAGGACCACCGCAGGCGGCGGGGACGTCTGACAGGAGACGGCGCTGCGGGCAGGCTTTAAAAGTGCATGGGGTTTTGGCCTCGGCAAAAGTCGAAAAAATTATGCGGTCGGAGCTGTCTGCCCCGGCCGGGGAAGGCTCACCGCCGGCGGCTGCCAACTCATGGCTTGCCCGCTGGATGGCCTTTCGGAGGCTTCTGAAAAAGAACTGTCAGGCGGGCACCTCTCGGAAGAACCGCAGACCAAAACGACCGGTAAAAATTTTGGGCGATCCGACCCGTAGTGCACCTTCGGCGGCAGAGAAAAGCAACAAAAATACCGGTCAGAGAAGGGGAGTTTTGGTCGACTCTGCCAGGTTTTTGCACTAAGTCAGATCCGTAATGCCAGCGGGACTGAGTCGCTTTTGCGTGCCGTGGTCCTGGAGGCCTGCTCGGACAGGGCGGTCCTTTCGGGTCCCGCGGGAAGGGGCATTTCATGTTCCTCTGCGGGAGGTGGTCCATTTTCTGCGGGAAATGGCGAGCCCCTTCGGCTGCAAGAGTGTGTAGGTCCCGCTCAACAGTCTACGTCCTTAACCATCGGGGACTTTGTAGATTTTGGTCAAGATCGCCCCCCGCATGTCCTAGCGGGAGGTCTCCGCGGCGGAGGCCGGAAAAGGTGCGAGGTGAGCGGCATGGTATGACTGGGCTCGTGCCGCTCACTGCTACCCGGAGCGTGGCGCCCTCCGGGTAAAAGGCTAGCCGGGGCGAGCAGGTGGGTTGACGGGCGCATAAGCCACGCCGTCCCCGCCGTACAAGGTGCCGGTGGCCTGGCGAACCACCGGCGTAAGGCTAGACAGGGCGGACCGCGGGGCAGAGGGCGCATAAGCCACGCCGTCCCCGCTGTACAAGGTGCCGGTGGCCTGGCGAACCACCGGCGTAAGGCTAGCCAAGGGCGTACCGCGGGGCAGAGGGCGCATAAGCCACGCTCTCTCTCCATCCCACCAGAACAAGCGAAAAATTTTCAAAGTGTGGGAGAACCGGGGACCCGACCGGTGGCACTCTGCCTCTCGCTGCCGCCCTCCTGGAAGCGTCCTCGGTCACTCGGTGTCCGGCAGATTTCAGAGCTCCGGAATGGTGAAAAAGAACCGGTGAGAGGGCGAAACCGGCTTCTCTCTGCCGGGCGAGGACCACCGCAGGCGGCAAGGGACGTCTGCCAGGAGACGGCGCTGCGGGCAGGCTTTAAAAGTGCATGGGGTTTTGGCCTCGGCGAAAGTCGAAAAAAATTTGCGGTCGGAGCTGTCTGCCCCGGCCGGGGAAGGCTCACCGCCGGCGGCTGCCAACCCCTGGCTTGCCCGCTGGATGCCCTTTCGGAGGCTGCTGAAAAAGAACTGTCAGGCGGGCACCTCTCGGAAGAACCGCAGACCAAAACGACCGGTAAAAATTTTGGGCGATCCGACCCTCAGTGCACCTTCGGCGGCAGAGAAAAGCAACAAAAACACCGGTCAAAGAAGGGAGGTTTTGGTCGACTCTGCCTGGTTTTTGCACAAAGTCAGATCCGTAATGCCAGCGGGACTGAGTCGCTTTTGCGTGCCGTGGTCCTGGAGGCCTGCTCGGACAGAGCGGTCCTTCGGGTCCCGCGGGAAGGGGCATTTCATGTTCCTCTGCGGGAGGTGGTCCATTTTCTGCGGGAAATGGCGAGCCCCATCGGCTACAAGAGTGTGTAGGTCCCGCTCAACAGTCTACGTCCTTAACCATCGGGGACTTTGTAGATTTTGGCAGAAATCGCCCCCCGCAGGTCCTAGCGGGAGGTCTCCGCGGCGGAGGCCGGAGAGGGCGCGAGGTGAGCGGCATGGTATGACTGGGTTCGTGCCGCTCACTGGTACCCGGAGCGTGGCGCCCTCCGGGTAAAAGGCTAGCCGGGGCGAGTAGGTGGGTTGACGGGCGCATAAGCCACGCCGTCCCCGCCGTACAAGGTGCCGGTGGCCTGGCGAACCACCGGCGTAAGGCCAGCCAGGGCGGACCGCGGGGCAGAGGGCGCATAAGCCACGCTCTCTCTCCATCCCACCAGAACAAGCGAAAAATTTTCAAAGTGTGGGAGAACCGGCGACCCGACCGGTGGCACTCTGCCTCTCGCTGCCGCCCTCCTGGAAGCGTCCTCGGTCACTCGGTGTCCGGCAGATTTCAGAGCTCCGGAATGGTGAAAAAGAACCGGAGAGGGGGCGACTCCGGCTTCTCTCTGCCGGGCGAGGACCACCGCAGGCGGCAAGGGACGTCTGACAGGAGACGGCGCTGCGGGCAGGCTTTAAAAGTGCATGGGGTTTTGGCCTCGGCGAAAGTCGAAAAAATTTTGCGGTCGGAGCCGTCTGCCCCGGCCGGGGAAGGCTCACCGCCGGCGGCTGCCAACCCCTGGCTTGCCCGCTGGATGGCCTTTCGGAGGCTGCTGAAAAAGAACTGTCAGGCGGGCACCTCTCGGAAGAACCGCAGACCAAAACGACCGGTAAAAATTTTGGGCGATCCGACCCTCAGTGCACCTTCGGCGGCAGAGAAAAGCATCAAAAATACCGGTCAAAGAAGCGAGGTTTTGGTCGACTCTGCCAGGTTTTTGCACAAAGTGTTGGCATCGTGCGGCGTCGCGCTTTGCCGTACCGTATCCCCAATGGAGCGGCGCCCGGCGGGGTAGGCTAGCCATGTGAGGTCGAGGGCGGGAGGACGGGACGTAAGCCAGGCCGTTCTCCACAAGAAATTCCGGACGCGGAGACCCCTTCTCCGCCCTACGGTCCCCAATGGGGTGGCGCCCGGCGGGTGAGGCTAGCCATGGGAGGACGGGACGTAAGCCAGGCCGTTCTCCACAAGAAATTCCGTACGCGGAGACCCCTTCTCCGCCCTACGGTCCCCAATGGGGTGGCGCCCGGCGGGTGAGGCTAGCCATGTGAGGTCGAGGGCGGGAGGACGGGACGTAAGCCAGGCCGTTCTCCACAAGTAAATTCCGGACGCGGAGACCCCTTCTCCGCCCTACGGTCCCCAATGGGGTGGCGCCCGGCGGGTGAGGCTAGCCGTGTGAGGTCGAGGGCGGGAGGACGGGACGTAAGCCAGGCCGTTCTCCACAAGTAAATTCCGGACGCGGAGACCCCTTCTCCGCCCTACGGTCCCCAATGGGGTGGCGCCCGGCGGGTGAGGCTAGCCATGTGAGGTCGAGGGCGGGAGGACGGGACGTAAGCCAGGCCGTTCTCCACAAGTAAATTCCGGACGCGGAGACCCCTTCTCCGCCCTACGGTCCCCAATGGGGTGGCTCCCGGCGGGTGAGGCTAGCCATGTGAGGTCGAGGGCGGGAGGACGGGACGCAAGCCAGGCCGTTCTCCACAAACTCCCAGCGGTAGAGTCTCGGCTCTCCGCTCTTTTGATCGATCTGACACAGCGCGATCCGGCGGGGCAGGGCACTTTGCTCGGTCAGGGGTATTGGCCCCGGCCGGTTTATGGTAAAGCGTTCCTTAGCCTCAGTCTTGGTCGCGCATCAATCCCCCGCTCCCCGTGAGCGGCTGTGGTCCTCTGCCTAAGGTTGTGTAGCGCGGTGCCAGTGTGGTCCTCGCACGGCCCCGCTCCTGCCACAGCGGTAGGACTCTCTGCTTCGGCTGAGGTTTGCTACGAAGCGTATGGAACGGGCGTACTCCACCGTACCGTGGGTGGGGGGCGGCGGCGGCGGCGGCAGCGTCCAGCGCGGAGCTCCGGCTCCCGCGGCAGCGCCTCGCCTAGTGTCCCTCGGGCAAGTCCAATCGCCCCCCGCCCGGTCGGAGAGCGCAGACACACCTCTGTGTCCACGGTTTATTTCCGCAGCACGAAAAGGGACGGCTCCCGCCTGCTCCTCGCGGCGGCGACGAGGCTTAGACCCACCGTGGCGTATCCGCGGTAGGTATGCTCGTCGGTCGGAGGAGCGGTTGCGGTCGAGTGGTCCCCAGTGTACCCTGTTAGCGCTGCCCGCCTACGCCTGAAGAGCTGCGGACCGAGAAAAAGGTTCGCTCCGCTGCTGACGGCGAAGCGCGCGGCACGCCGCGGAAGAGGAGAGGGAGCGGTCGCCCCCGGGGCGGCTCCCCTCCGAGTCCGGCAGAAGCAGAGATTGTAGCGGAGGGGGGGGTTTCTAAATTCCCCGGGCGTGTTATCCCCAGCGGTAGCCTTTGAACTCTTCAACCGCAAGCACGATCGCACGTTCACAGCACCCGTCACTAGGAGCCGGGCCAGAGGCGGGCGGCAGACGAAACCGACATGAGCGCTTAAGGGTATTGCACCCCCGGCGCCCAGACCCTGGAAATTGAGTCTGCCCCCAAAGCCCACCCGCGTCCTCCTTGGCGCTCCCGGAGTACATGGTCGTAGATGGGCCATCGGTCGCTAATGCCAAACTGCGTCCCAGGGGTGCGTCCCCTCTGACCAACGGCAGACCCATCCCTCTCGCCAATCCGCGGATCCCCGCCAGGTCCCGAACAGGGCTCGTCCTTTAGCGTTTCAAATGCGCCCTCCCCGCCATACGAGGGGTTGAGGACCGTAGCCTTCCCTTACGAGAGGCACCAGGGGTGCGCCTGCTCGAGGGCCCGGCCGTGGGCGTAACGCTTGGGCCGCCCGGGGGAGTCGGTAGACCATGGGAGACCAACACTCGCACACGAACGTTGCCCGTGCTTTTGTGGAAGAGAGCTTCTTGCGAGGTTGTCGCTGCGGTGGCGCCCGGACAAACCCTATCCCTAAAACTTCTGGGGAATTGGCGTCTAAGCCTGCACCCTGCACGGTATCCCTGCACCCACGAAGGGGGCCGTGGAAGGCTTGGGGTCGCGCCGGCGAAACCGACCGGATGCCCGGGGTACTGAACCCCCGGGGTCCCACCCTGGAAATTGAGCCGTCCGACCCCGCCACGTCTTCCTAGTGCTCTCCTTGGCTCCCCCGCCTGTGGGCATCGTTAGGGGCTGCGGTCATCAGCGCCGGCTAAGCTTCGGCAACACGGCCGACCCACCCCTTCGGCGCCTGGGGGTGCCTGGTCCCAGTCCGGGCCGTTCCGTAGGGGCGGCTATCCCTTACATGAGGGACTCGGTGCGTCCGCTCGGGCTGCGGGGCTCCGGCTCCGACAGCCGGGGAGCTGGTTTTGACCGCGGGCCTCCACGGGAACCGGCAGGGACCGGACTAGGCGTCAAGCCGAAAATAACCCCGGCACCCTCTGCTTCCAAAGCGAGGGGACCTTTGGCCGAGCGGGGGCACCGGAAGCCGAACCGACCCCAACCCCTCTTCCTACCCCAGGGCTGGGCTGACCAATCCCCTGATCGGGTCTAAAATGGAAGAAGGGGATTCGAGGGAAGGGGCTGGCGGAAGGCAGTTGCCCGACGGAGTAGGCGAAGGCCAGGCCGTTTCCGAGTCCCGAGCAGAGGAGGGCGAACTCGGCTCTTCATCGACCGACGGCGAGGCGAGGGCGGTGGCTGCCGCGGGGAAGACTCCATTGCTCGTCAGCGCGCTAGGAGCGGGGCCGACTGGCTGCTCGGGGTATGGCATCCCCGGGGGCCCACCCTGGAAATCTTCGCTCCTCAGCCGCTGCAGGTTATAAGGTCCCGCCGCGCGTAAGCGCTCAACTCTCCGACCCACGGATGTCGAGCCCATGGTGAGCCGGCCGTTTCGTACGGGGAAAAGGGGTCCTCTGGCCCCACATCGATCGAGGGGGTTTAGATCCGCGGAGGCACGCACCGCGAGGCGAATCGCTGCTTTTCCCCAAGAGGTTAACCTTCAAACCACCGAGTAGGTTCGGGGCAGGGCCGACAGTCTGCACTGGGGTATTGCATCCCTGGTGGGGCGACCCTGGAAATCTCTGCCCCTTTCCACTCTTTCGGTTGGGCCTCTCGTCGGGGCGAGCGTAAGTCGGCAAGCAGACGTGGGAAGAGGCTTCTTACCGGTGACACTCCCTTCGTGAGAGAGGCAGGTACTCGCCCCGGACCCCGGTCCAAATCTGCGCGGGCCGGACGGCCTCGGCCCTAGCCGAAGGCCGCTCCCGCGAAGCCAGGGAGCCGAAAAAATAACCCCGACACCCTCCGCGACCTCGCGTGCTTCCAAAGCGAGGGGAACCTTTGGCCGAGCGGGGCACCCGAAGCCGAACCGACCCCAACCCCTCTTCTTACCCCAGGGCTGGGCTGACCAATCCCCTGATCGGGTCTAAAATGGAAGAAGGGGATTCGAGGGAAGGGGCTGGCGGAAGGCAGTTGCCCGACGGAGTAGGCGAAGGCCAGGCCGTTTCCAAATCCCGAGCCAGAGGAGGGCGAACGACGTTCTTCATCGACCGACGGCGAGGCTAGGGCGAGGGCGGTGGCTGCCGCGGGGAAGACTCCATTGCTTGCCAGCGTGCTAGGAGCGGGGCCGACAGGCTGCTCGGGGTATGGCATCCCCGGGGGCCCACCCTGGAAATCTTCGCTCCTCAGCCGCTGCAGGTTATAAGGTCCCGCCGCGCGTAAGCGCTCAACTCCCCGACCCACGGACGTCGAGCCCATGGTGAGCTGACAGTTTCGTACGGGGAAAAGGGGTCCTCTGGCCCCACATCGATCGAGGGGGTTTAGATCCGCGGAGGCACGCACCGCGAGGCGAATCGCTGCTTTTCCCCAAGAGGTTAACCTTCAAACCACCGAGTAGGTTCGGGGCAGGGCCGACTGTCTGCACTGGGGTATTGCATCCCTGGTGGGGCGACCCTGGAAATCTCTGCCCCTTTCCACTCTTTCGGTTGGGCCTCTCGTCGGGGCGAGCGTAAGTCGGCAAGCAGACGTGGGAAGAGGCTTCTTACCGGTGACACTCCCTTCGTGAGAGAGGCAGGTACTCGCCCCGCACCCCGGTCCAAATCTGCTCGGTCCGGCCGTCGTCGGCCCTAGCCGAAGGCCGCTCCCGCGAAGCCAGGCGATCCGAACCGAGGATCCGCGCGAGCCTTCTCCAAGCCCTCTGCCGGGCGCTGGTGTTGAAAGCGTAGCGGACCCTGTTCGCCGGAGCGATAGGAGCGGAGCACCGGTCCCGCAGGGTTGAAAGCTGGGTAGCAGCGCCGTAGCTTCCCTCCCAGCCTTCCCCCGGACCTGGCGCCCGATCCCCTCCGCTCCTCTGTGCGTTGGCGGGCGGCGCTGCATGGGTACGTCGCGACGGCTCCTATCGTCTCTCTCGCTTAACAGTGTGGAGAGGTGGTGGTGGAGCCGTCCGACACTCGAGGTGCTGAAGTTGAGCGTCCAATGCTTTCCTTCTATGCGCAGCCTACAGGAGCTGTCCGAGCTTCGGAGGTGCTGATGGAGGTGAGAGTCGAGCGCCACTTCTTGGCTGAACTGAGTGGGGAAAGCCAGCGACTGCGAGAGGGAGGGGAAGGGAAGGCTTTTTCGGGTCCTTGGAAGGGACCGAGAGCATCTTTCTTGCCCCCCTGCCCTAAGCTCCATCCAATGTTGTCTGCGAGGTCTTCTCCGGCGGCGGAGAAGCGCTGCGGTAGCAGCAGCAGCAACGAGCGTTCCCATTAGCTCACGGAGCCTGACTCCAAGAGTCTACCC
>NW_027285319.1:17500-42500 GCF_040894005.1 Engystomops pustulosus | reverse complement strand
GAACAAGCCCATGGAAGTAGGAGCTCCGACTTCCAAAGTGATGACGTCAGCGGGAGCAGCCGCTCGGCCGTATCCGGCGGCATGTCACTGTTCCCCGGCCAGACTTGGCGGCAAGTCCCGGGGACGAACAAGCCCATGGAAGTAGGGGCTCAGCGGGAGCAGCCAGTTGGCCTATCCGGCCACATGTCACTGTCCCCCGGCCAGACTTGGCGGCAAGTCCCGGGGAGGAACAAGCCCATGGAAGTAGGAGCTCCGACTTCCAAAGTGATGACGTCAGCGGGAGCAGCCGCTCGGCCGTATCCGGCGGCATGTCACTGTTCCCCGGCCAGACTTGGCGGCAAGTCCCGGGGACGAACAAGCCCATGGAAGTAGGGGCTCAGCGGGAGCAGCCAGTTGGCCTATCCGGCCACATGTCACTGTCCCCCGGCCAGACTTGGCGGCAAGTCCCGGGGAGGAACAAGCCCATGGAAGTAGGAGCTCCTACTTCCAAAGCGATGACGTCAGCGGGAGCAGCCGCTCGGCCGTATCCGGCGGCATGTCACTGTTCCCCGGCCAGACTTGGCGGCAAGTCCCGGGGGACGAACAAGCCCATGGAAGTAGGGGCTCAGCGGGAGCAGCCAGTTGGCCTATCCGGCCACATGTCACTGTCCCCCGGCCAGACTTGGCGGCAAGTCCCGGGGAGGAACAAGCCCATGGAAGTAGGAGCTCCTACTTCCAAAGCGATGACGTCAGCGGGAGAAGCCGCTCGGCCTATCCGGCCACATGTCACCGTCCCCCGGCCACACTTGGCTATAGGTCCCGGGGAGGAATAATGCCCATGGAAGTAGGAGCTCCTACTTCCAAAGGGGCAAGTCAGCGGGAGCAGCCACTTGGCCTATTCGGCCAAGTTTCACTGTTCCCCGGCCACACTTGGCTGTAGGTCCCGGAGAGGAATAATGCCCATGGAAGTAAGAGCTCCTACCTCCAAAGGGGCAAGTCAGCGGGAGAAGCCACTTGGCCTATCCGGCCACATGTCACTGTCCCCCGGCCAAGCTTGGCTGTAGGTCCCGGGGAGGAATAATGCCCATGGAAGTAGGAGCTCCTACTTCCAAAGGGGCAAGTCAGCGGAAGAAGCCACTAGTTCTATCCGGCCAAGAGTCACTGTTCCCCGGCCTTACTTGGCAGTAGGTCCCGGGGAGGAATAATGCCCATGGAAGTAGGAGCTCCTACTTCCAAAGGGGCAAGTCAGCGGGAGAAGCCACTTGGCCTATCCGGCCAAGAGTCACTGTTCCCCGGCCACTCTTGGCAGTAGGTCCCGGGGAGGAATAATGCCCATGGAAGTAGGAGCTCCTACTTCCAAAGGGGCAAGTCAGCGGGAGAAGCCACTAGTTCTATCCGGCCAAGAGTCACTGTTCCCCGGCTACACTTGGCAGTAGGTCCCGGGGAGGAATAATGCCCATGGAAGTAGGAGCTACTACCTCCAAAGGGTGAAGACACTTGGCTCTAAGTCCCCGAGAGGTATACTGCCCATGGGAGTAAGAGCTCCTACTTCCAAAGGGGCAAGTCAGCGGGAGAAGCCACTTGGCCTACCCGGCCAAGAGTCACTGTTCCCCGGCCACACTTGGCAGTAGGTCCCGGGGAGGAATAATGCCCATGGAAGTAGGAGCTCCTACTTCCAAAGGGGCAAGTCAGCGGGAGAAGCCACTTGGCCTACGCGGCCAAGAGTCACTGTTCCCCGGCCACACTTGGCAGTAGGTCCCGGGGAGGAATAATGCCCATGGAAGTAGGAGCTCCTACTTCCAAAGGGGCAAGTCAGCGGGAGAAGCCACTTGGCCTATCCAACCACATGTCACTGTCCCCCGGCCACACTTGGCTGTAGGTCCCGGGGAGGAATAATGCCCATGGAAGTAGGAGCTCCTACTTCCAAAGGGGCAAGTCAGCGGAAGAAGCCACTAGTTCTATCCGGCCAAGAGTCACTGTTCCCCGGCCTTACTTGGCAGTAGGTCCCGGGGAGGAATAATGCCCATGGAAGTAGGAGCTCCTACTTCCAAAGGGGCAAGTCAGCGGGAGAAGCCACTTGGCCTATCCGGCCAAGAGTCACTGTTCCCCGGCCACACTTGGCAATAGGTCCCGGGGAGGAATAATGCCCATGGAAGTAGGAGCTCCTACTTCCAAAGGGGCAAGTCAGCGGGAGAAGCCACTAGTTCTATCCGGCCAAGAGTCACTGTTCCCCGGCTACACTTGGCAGTAGGTCCCGGGGAGGAATAATGCCCATGGAAGTAGGAGCTACTACCTCCAAAGGGTGAAGACACTTGGCTCTAAGTCCCCGAGAGGTATACTGCCCATGGGAGTAAGAGCTCCTACTTCCAAAGGGGCAAGTCAGCGGGAGAAGCCACTTGGCCTACCCGGCCAAGAGTCACTGTTCCCCGGCCACACTTGGCAGTAGGTCCCGGGGAGGAATAATGCCCATGGAAGTAGGAGCTCCTACTTCCAAAGGGGCAAGTCAGCGGGAGAAGCCACTTGGCCTACCCGGCCAAGAGTCACTGTTCCCCGGCCACACTTGGCAGTAGGTCCCAAGGAGGAATAATGCCCATGGAAGTAGGAGCTCCTACTTCCAAAGGGGCAAGTCAGCGGGAGAAGCCACTTGGCCTATCCGGCCACATGTCACTGTCCCCCGGCCACACTTGGCTGTAGGTCCCGGGGAGGAATAATGCCCATGGAAGTAGGAGCTCCTACTTCCAAAGGGGCAAGTCAGCGGAAGAAGCCACTAGTTCTATCCGGCCAAGAGTCACTGTTCCCCGGCCTTACTTGGCAGTAGGTCCCGGGGAGGAATAATGCCCATGGAAGTAGGAGCTCCTACTTCCAAAGGGGCAAGTCAGCGGGAGAAGCCACTTGGCCTATCCGGCCAAGAGTCACTGTTCCCCGGCCACACTTGGCAATAGGTCCCGGGGAGGAATAATGCCCATGGAAGTAGGAGCTCCTACTTCCAAAGGGGCAAGTCAGCGGGAGAAGCCACTAGTTCTATCCGGCCAAGAGTCACTGTTCCCCGGCCACACTTGGCAGTAGGTCCCGGGGAGGAATAATGCCCATGGAAGTAGGAGCTACCACCTCCAAAGGGTGAAGACACTTGGCTCTAAGTCCCCGAGAGGTATACTGCCCATGGGAGTAAGAGCTCCTACTTCCAAAGGGGCAAGTCAGCGGGAGAAGCCACTTGGCCTATCCGGCCAAGAGTCACTGTTCCCCGGCCACACTTGGCAGTAGGTCCCGGAGAGGAATAGTGCCCATGGAAGTAGGAGCTCCTACTTCCAAAGGGGCAAGTCAGCGGGAGAAGCCACTTGGCCTACACGGCCAAGAGTCACTGTTCCCCGGCCACACTTGGCAGTAGGTCCCGGGGAGGAATAATGCCCATGGAAGTAGGAGCTACTACCTCCAAAGGGGCAAGTCAGCGGGAGAAGCCACTTGGCCTATCCGGCCAAGAGTCACTGTTCCCCGGCCACTCTTGGCAGTAGGTCCCGGGGAGGAATAATGCCCATGGAAGTAGGAGCTCCTACCTCCAAAGGGGCAAGTCAGCGGGAGAAGCCACTTGGCCTACCCGGCCAAGAGTCACTGTTCCCCGGCCACACTTGGCAGTAGGTCCCGGGGAGGAATAATGCCCATGGAAGTAGGAGCTCCTACCTCCAAAGGGGCAAGTCAGCGGGAGAAGCCACTTGGCCTATCCGGCCAAGAGTCACTGTTCCCCGGCCACACTTGGCAGTAGGTCCCGGGGAGGAATAATGCCCATGGAAGTAAGAGCTCCTACTTCCAAAGGGGCAAGTCAGCGGGAGAAGCCACTTGGCCTATCCGGCCAAGAGTCACTGTTCCCCGGCCACACTTGGCAATAGGTCCCGGGGAGGAATAATGCCCATGGAAGTAGGAGCTCCTACTTCCAAAGGGGCAAGTCAGCGGGAGAAGCCACTTGGCCTATCCGGCCAAGAGTCACTGTTCCCCGGCCACACTTGGCAGTAGGTCCCGGGGAGGAATAATGCCCATGGAAGTAGGAGCTCCTACTTCCAAAGGGGCAAGTCAGCGGGAGAAGCCACTTGGCCTATCCGGCCACATGTCACTGTCCCCCGGCCAAGCTTGGCTGTAGGTCCCGGGGAGGAATAATGCCCATGGAAGTAGGAGCTCCTACTTCCAAAGGGGCAAGTCAGCGGAAGAAGCCACTAGTTCTATCCGGCCAAGAGTCACTGTTCCCCGGCCACACTTGGCAGTAGGTCCCGGGGAGGAATAATGCCCATGGAAGTAGGAGCTCCTACTTCCAAAGGGGCAAGTCAGCGGGAGAAGCCACTTGGCCTACCCAGGCAAGAGTCACTGTTCCCCGGCCACACTTGGCAGTAGGTCCCGGGGAGGAATAATGCCCATGGAAGTAGGAGCTCCTACTTCCAAAGGGGCAAGTCAGCGGGAGAAGCCACTTGGCCTATCCGGCCAAGAGTCACTGTTCCCCGGCCACACTTGGCAGTAGGTCCCGGGGAGGAATAATGACCATGGAAGTAAGAGCTCCTACTTCCAAAGGGGCAAGTCAGCGGGAGAAGCCACTTGGCCTATCCGGCCAAGAGTCACTGTTCCCCGGCCACACTTGGCAGTAGGTCCCGGGGAGGAATAATGCCCATGGAAGTAAGAGCTCCTACTTCCATAGGGGCAAGTCAGCGGGAGAAGCCACTTGGCCTATCCGGCCAAGAGTCACTGTTCCCCGGCTACACTTGGCAGTAGGTCCCGGGGAGGAATAATGACCATGGAAGTAAGAGCTCCTACTTCCAAAGGGGCAAGTCAGCGGGAGAAGCCACTTGGCCTATGCGGCCAAGAGTCACTGTTCCCCGGCCACACTTGGCAGTAGGTCCCGGGGAGGAATAATGCCCATGGAAGTAAGAGCTCCTACTTCCAAAGGGGCAAGTCAGCGGGAGAAGCCACTTGGCCTATCCGGCCAAGAGTCACTGTTCCCCGGCTACACTTGGCAGTAGGTCCCGGGGAGGAATAATGACCATGGAAGTAAGAGCTCCTACTTCCAAAGGGGCAAGTCAGCGGGAGAAGCCACTTGGCCTATGCGGCCAAGAGTCACTGTTCCCCGGCCACACTTGGCAGTAGGTCCCGGGGAGGAATAATGCCCATGGAAGTAAGAGCTCCTACTTCCAAAGGGGCAAGTCAGCGGGAGAAGCCACTTGGCCTATCCGGCAAAGAGTCACTGTTCCCCGGCTACACTTGGCAGTAGGTCCCGGGGAGGAATAATGACCATGGAAGTAAGAGCTCCTACTTCCAAAGGGGCAAGTCAGCGGGAGAAGCCACTTGGCCTATCCGGCCAAGAGTCACTGTTCCCCGGCCACACTTGGCAGTAGGTCCCGGGGAGGAATAATGCCCATGGAAGTAAGAGCTCCTACTTCCAAAGGGGCAAGTCAGCGGGAGAAGCCACTTGGCCTATCCGGCCAAGAGTCACTGTTCCCCGGCCACACTTGGCAGTAGGTCCCGGGGAGGAATAATGCCCATGGAAGTAGGAGCTCCTACTTCCAAAGGGGCAAGTCAGCGGGAGAAGCCACTTGGCCTACCCGGCCAAGAGTCACTGTTCCCCGGCCACACTTGGCAGTAGGTCCCGGGGAGGAATAATGCCCATGGAAGTAGGAGCTCCTACTTCCAAAGGGGCAAGTCAGCGGGAGAAGCCACTTGGCCTATCCGGCCAAGAGTCACTGTCCCCCGGCCACACTTGGCAGTAGGTCCCGGGGAGGAATAATGCCCATGGAAGTAGGAGCTCCTACTTCCAAAGGGGCAAGTCAGCGGGAGAAGCCACTTCGCCTACCCGGCCAAGTGTCACTGTCCCCCGGCCAGACTTGGCGGCAAGTCCCGGGGAGGAATAATGCCCATGGAAGTAGGAGCTCACTTGGCTCTAAGTCTTCGAGAGGTATAATGCCCATGGAAGTAAGAGCTCCTACTTCCAAAGGGGCAAGTCAGCGGGAGAAGCCACTTCGCCTACCCGGCCAAGTGTCACTGTCCCCCGGCCAGACTTGGCGGCAAGTCCCGGGGAGGAATAATGCCCATGGAAGTAGGAGCTCCTACTTCCGAAGGGGCAAGTCAGCGGGAGAAGCCACTTCGCCTACCCGGCCAAGTGTCACTGTCCCCCGGCCAGACTTGGCGGCAAGTCCCGGGGAGGAATAATGCCCATGGAAGTAGGAGCTCACTTGGCTCTAAGTCTTCGAGAGGTATAATGCCCATGGAAGTAAGAGCTCCTACTTCCAAAGGGGCAAGTCAGCGGGAGAAGCCACTTCGCCTACCCGGCCAAGTGTCACTGTCCCCCGGCCAGACTTGGCGGCAAGTCCCGGGGAGGAATAATGCCCATGGAAGTAGGAGCTCCTACTTCCAAAGGGGCAAGTCAGCGGGAGAAGCCACTTGGCCTATCCGGCCAAGAGTCACTGTTCCCCGGCCACACTTGGCAGGAGGTCCCGGGGAGGAATAATGCCCATGGAAGTAGGAGCTCCTACTTCCAAAGGGGCAAGTCAGCGGGAGAAGCCACTTGGCCTATCCGGCCAAGAGTCACTGTTCCCCGGCCACACTTGGCAGTAGGTCCCGGGGAGGAATAATGCCCATGGAAGTAGGAGCTCCTACTTCCAAAGGGGCAAGTCAGCGGGAGAAGCCACTTGGCCTAACCGGCCAAGAGTCACTGTTCCCCGGCCACACTTGGCAGTAGGTCCCGGGGAGGAATAATGCCCATGGAAGTAGGAGCTCCTACTTCCAAAGGGGCAAGTCAGCGGGAGAAGCCACTTGGCCTATCCGGCCAAGAGTCACTGTTCCCCGGCCACACTTGGCAGTAGGTCCCGGGGAGGAATAATGCCCATGGAAGTAGGAGCTCCTACACCCAAAGGGGCAAGTCAGCGGGAGAAGCCACTTGGCCTAACCGGCCAAGAGTCACTGTTCCCCGGCCACACTTGGCAGTAGGTCCCGGGGAGGAATAATGCCCATGGAAGTAGGAGCTCCTACTTCCAAAGGGGCAAGTCAGCGGGAGAAGCCACTTGGCCTATCCGGCCACATGTCACTGTTCCCCGGCCACACTTGGCAGTAGGTCCCGGGGAGGAATAATGCCCATGGAAGTAGGAGCTCCTACTTCCAAAGGGGCAAGTCAGCGGGAGAAGCCACTAGTTCTATCCGGCCAAGAGTCACTGTTCCCCGGCCACACTTGGCAGTAGGTCCCGGGGAGGAATAATGCCCATGGAAGTAGGAGCTCACTTGGCTCTAAGTCTTCGAGAGGTATAATGCCCATGGAAGTAAGAGCTCCTACTTCCAAAGGGGCAAGTCAGCGGGAGAAGCCACTTCGCCTACCCGGCCAAGTGTCACTGTCCCCCGGCCAGACTTGGCGGCAAGTCCCGGGGAGGAATAATGCCCATGGAAGTAGGAGCTCCTACTTCCAAAGGGGCAAGTCAGCGGGAGAAGCCACTTCGCCTACCCGGCCAAGTGTCACTGTCCCCCGGCCAGACTTGGCGGCAAGTCCCGGGGAGGAATAATGCCCATGGAAGTAGGAGCTCCTCCTTCCAAAGGGGCAAGTCAGCGGGAGAAGCCACTTCGCCTACCCGGCCAAGTGTCACTGTCCCCCGGCCAGACTTGGCGGCAAGTCCCGGGGAGGAATAATGCCCATGGAAGTAGGAGCTCACTTGGCTCTAAGTCTTCGAGAGGTATAATGCCCATGGAAGTAAGAGCTCCTACTTCCAAAGGGGCAAGTCAGCGGGAGAAGCCACTTCGCCTACCCGGCCAAGTGTCACTGTCCCCCGGCCAGACTTGGCGGCAAGTCCCGGGGAGGAATAATGCCCATGGAAGTAGGAGCTCCTACTTCCAAAGGGGCAAGTCAGCGGGAGAAGCCACTTCGCCTACCCGGCCAAGTGTCACTGTCCCCCGGCCAGACTTGGCGGCAAGTCCCGGGGAGGAATAATGCCCATGGAAGTAGGAGCTCCTCCTTCCAAAGGGGCAAGTCAGCGGGAGAAGCCACTTCGCCTACCCGGCCAAGTGTCACTGTCCCCCGGCCAGACTTGGCGGCAAGTCCCGGGGAGGAATAATGCCCATGGAAGTAGGAGCTCCTACTTCCAAAGGGGCAAGTCAGCGGGAGAAGCCACTTCGCCTACCCGGCCAAGTGTCACTGTCCCCCGGCCAGACTTGGCGGCAAGTCCCGGGGAGGAATAATGCCCATGGAAGTAGGAGCTCCTACTTCCAAAGGGGCAAGTCAGCGGGAGAAGCCACTTCGCCTACCCGGCCAAGTGTCACTGTCCCCCGGCCAGACTTGGCGGCAAGTCCCGGGGAGGAATAATGCCCATGGAAGTAGGAGCTCCTACTTCCAAAGGGGCAAGTCAGCGGGAGAAGCCACTTCGCCTACCCGGCCAAGTGTCACTGTCCCCCGGCCAGACTTGGCGGCAAGTCCCGGGGAGGAATAATGCCCATGGAAGTAGGAGCTCACTTGGCTCTAAGTCTTCGAGAGGTATAATGCCCATGGAAGTAAGAGCTCCTACTTCCAAAGGGGCAAGTCAGCGGGAGAAGCCACTTCGCCTACCCGGCCAAGTGTCACTGTCCCCCGGCCAGACTTGGCGGCAAGTCCCGGGGAGGAATAATGCCCCATGGAGCTCGGGCAGACTAGAAGTAACCTCGTCTGCCCGCTGGAGGGCGCCCTTCCCGGAGCGGAGGGGACCCCCTTGGCCACAAAGTGCAAGCCGAGTTTGGAGCTCGAAACCCGGCCACGCTTGGTCGTAGGTCCCGGTGAGGAACATGGCCATGGAAGTCGGAGCTCAAACCTCCAAATTGACCTCAGCGGGAGCACTTGCTGAGGCTGCCCGGGCATGGGTTACTGTTCCCCGGGCACACTTGGTCGTAGGTCCAAGTGTGGAACGTGTCCATGGAAGTTGAAGTGAAGAGAACCGCGAAAGGGAGTTTTTGCGCGAAGCCGCGGCCGAGGAGGGCTCACCGATCCCGGCGTGATTTCTGCCAGGCCCGGTACCCAAACCGAACTCCGCATGGTGGCTGGATCCGCGACCCTGGAACCCTGGGCCGGGAGCCTAGGGGCGAGAGGGGCCCCATGGAGCTCGGGCAGACTAGAAGTACCCTCGTCTGCCCGCTGGAGGGCGCCCTTCCCGGAGCGGAGGGGACCCCCCAAGCGACCAAGTGCAAGCCGAGTTTGGAGCTCGAAACTCGGCCACACTTGGTAGTATGTCCCGGTGAGGAACATGCCCATGGAAGTAAGAGCTCAGCGGGAGCAGCCACTCAGGCTACCCGGGAATGTGTCACTGTCCCCCGGCCAAGACTTGGCGGCAGGTCCCGGGGAGGAATAGTGCTCATGGAAGTAGCTCAGCGGGAGCAGCCACTCAGGCTACCCGGGAATGTGTCACTGTCCCCCGGCCAGACTTGGCGGCAGGTCCCGGGGAGGAATAGTGCTCATGGAAGTAGCTCAGCGGGAGCAGCCACTCAGGCTACCCGGGAATGTGTCACTGTCCCTCGGCCACACTTGGTCGTTGATTCCTGATGAGGAACATGCCCATGGCACTAAAGAGTGCAGCGGGAGCAGCCGCTCAGGCTACCCGGGAATGTGTCACTGTCCCCCGGCCAGACTTGGCGGCAGGTCCCGGGGAGGAATAGTGCCCATGGAAGTCGGAGCTCCAACCTCCAAGTTGACCTCAGCGGGAGCAGCCGCTGAGGCTACCCGGGCATGGGTGACTGTTCCCCGGCCACACTTGGTCGGAGGTCCCGGTGTGGAACATGCCCATGGAAGTTGAAGGGAAGAGAACCGCGAAAGGGAGTTTGGAGGCTGAGCCGCGGCCGAGGAGGTCTCACCGATCCCGGCGTGATTCCAGCCAGGCCCGGTACCCTATACCGAACTCGACAGGGTGGCTGTATCCGGGACCCTGGAACCCTGGGCGGGGAGCCTAGGGGCGAGAGGGGCCCCATGGAGCTCGGGCAGACTAGAAGTACCCTCGTCTGCCCGCTGGAGGGCGCCCTTCCCGGAGCGGAGGGGACCCCCCAAGCGACCAAGTGCAAGCCGAGTTTGGAGCTCGAAACCCGGCCACACTTGGTAGTTGGTCCCGGTGAGGAACATGCCCATGGAAGTAAGAGCTCAGCGGGAGCAGCCACTCAGGCTACCCGGCAATGTGTCACTGTCCCCCGGCCAAGACTTGGCGGCAAGTCCCGGGGAGGAATAGTGCCCATGGAAGTAGCTCAGCGGGAGCAGCTGCTGAGGCTACCCGGGAATGTGTCACTGTCCCCCGGCCAGACTTGGCGGCAGGTCCCGGGGAGGAATAGTGCTCATGGAAGTAGCTCAGCGGGAGCAGCTGCTGAGGCTACCCGGGAATGTGTCACTGTCCCTGGGCCACACTTGGTCGTTGGTTCCTGATGAGGAACATGCCCATGGAAGTAAGAGTTCAGCGGGAGAAGCCGCTCAAGCTACCCGGGAATGTGTCACTGTCCCCCGGCCAGACTTGGCGGCAGGTCCCGGGGAGGAACAGTGCCCATGGAAGTCGGAGCTCCAACCTCCAAGTTGACCTCAGCGGGAGCACTTGCTGAGGCTACCCGGGCATGGGCGACTGTTCCCCGGCCACACTTGGTCGGAGGTCCCGGTGTGGAACATGCCCATGGAAGTTGAAGGGAAGAGAACCGCGAAAGGGAGTCTGGAGGCTGAGCCGCGGCCGAGGAGGTCTCACCGATCCCGGCGTGATTCCAGCCAGGCCCGGTACCCTATACCGAACTCGACAGGGTGGCTGTATCCGGGACCCTGGAACCCTGGGCGGGGAGCCTAGGGGCGAGAGGGGCCCCATGGAGCTCGGGCAGACTAGAAGTACCCTCGTCTGCCCGCTGGAGGGCGCCCTTCCCGGAGCGGAGGGGACCCCCCAAGCGACCAAGTGCAAGCCGAGTTTGGAGCTCGAAACCCGGCCACACTTGGTAGTATGTCCCGGTGAGGAACATGCCCATGGAAGTAAGAGCTCAGCGGGAGCAGCCACTCAGGCTACCCGGGAATGTGTCACTGTCCCCCGGCCAAGACTTGGCGGCAAGTCCCGGGGAGGAATAGTTCCCATGGAAGTAGCTCAGCGGGAGCAGCTGCTGAGGCTACCCGGGAATGTGTCACTGTCCCCCGGCCAGACTTGGCGGCAGGTCCCGGGGAGGAATAGTGCTCATGGAAGTAGCTCAGCGGGAGCAGCTGCTGAGGCTACCCGGGAATGTGTCACTGTCCCTGGGCCACACTTGGTCGTTGGTTCCTGATGAGGAACATGCCCATGGAAGTAAGAGTTCAGCGGGAGAAGCCGCTCAAGCTACCCGGGAATGTGTCACTGTCCCCCGGCCAGACTTGGCGGCAGGTCCCGGGGAGGAACAGTGCCCATGGAAGTCGGAGCTCCAACCTCCAAGTTGACCTCAGCGGGAGCACTTGCTGAGGCTACCCGGGCATGGGCGACTGTTCCCCGGCCACACTTGGTCGGAGGTCCCGGTGTGGAACATGCCCATGGAAGTTGAAGGGAAGAGAACCGCGAAAGGGAGTTTGGAGGCTGAGCCGCGGCCGAGGAGGTCTCACCGATCCCGGCGTGATTCCAGCCAGGCCCGGTACCCTATACCGAACTCGACAGGGTGGCTGTATCCGGGACCCTGGAACCCTGGGCGGGGAGCCTAGGGGCGAGAGGGGCCCCATGGAGCTCGGGCAGACTAGAAGTACCCTCGTCTGCCCGCTGGAGGGCGCCCTTCCCGGAGCGGAGGGGACCCCCCAAGCGACCAAGTGCAAGCCGAGTTTGGAGCTCGAAACCCGGCCACACTTGGTAGTTGGTCCCGGTGAGGAACATGCCCATGGAAGTAAGAGCTCAGCGGGAGCAGCCACTCAGGCTACCCGGCAATGTGTCACTGTCCCCCGGCCAAGACTTGGCGGCAAGTCCCGGGGAGGAATAGTGCCCATGGAAGTAGCTCAGCGGGAGCAGCTGCTGAGGCTACCCGGGAATGTGTCACTGTCCCCCGGCCAGACTTGGCGGCAGGTCCCGGGGAGGAATAGTGCTCATGGAAGTAGCTCAGCGGGAGCAGCTGCTGAGGCTACCCGGGAATGTGTCACTGTCCCTGGGCCACACTTGGTCGTTGGTTCCTGATGAGGAACATGCCCATGGAAGTAAGAGTTCAGCGGGAGAAGCCGCTCAAGCTACCCGGGAATGT
Organism: Engystomops pustulosus; assembly: GCF_040894005.1. Lineage (NCBI taxonomy): Eukaryota > Metazoa > Chordata > Amphibia > Anura > Leptodactylidae > Engystomops > Engystomops pustulosus. The sequence continues at coordinate 30,350 of NW_027285319.1, read as the reverse complement.
GTCACTGTCCCCCGGCCAGACTTGGCGGCAGGTCCCGGGGAGGAACAGTGCCCATGGAAGTCGGAGCTCCAACCTCCAAGTTGACCTCAGCGGGAGCACTTGCTGAGGCTACCCGGGCATGGGCGACTGTTCCCCGGCCACACTTGGTCGGAGGTCCCGGTGTGGAACATGCCCATGGAAGTTGAAGGGAAGAGAACCGCGAAAGGGAGTCTGGAGGCTGAGCCGCGGCCGAGGAGGTCTCACCGATCCCGGCGTGATTCCAGCCAGGCCCGGTACCCTATACCGAACTCGACAGGGTGGCTGTATCCGGGACCCTGGAACCCTGGGCGGGGAGCCTAGGGGCGAGAGGGGCCCCATGGAGCTCGGGCAGACTAGAAGTACCCTCGTCTGCCCGCTGGAGGGCGCCCTTCCCGGAGCGGAGGGGACCCCCCAAGCGACCAAGTGCAAGCCGAGTTTGGAGCTCGAAACCCGGCCACACTTGGTAGTTGGTCCCGGTGAGGAACATGCCCATGGAAGTAAGAGCTCAGCGGGAGCAGCCACTCAGGCTACCCGGCAATGTGTCACTGTCCCCCGGCCAAGACTTGGCGGCAAGTCCCGGGGAGGAATAGTGCCCATGGAAGTAGCTCAGCGGGAGCAGCTGCTGAGGCTACCCGGGAATGTGTCACTGTCCCTGGGCCACACTTGGTCGTTGGTTCCTGATGAGGAACATGCCCATGGAAGTAAGAGTTCAGCGGGAGAAGCCGCTCAAGCTACCCGGGAATGTGTCACTGTCCCCCGGCCAGACTTGGCGGCAGGTCCCGGGGAGGAACAGTGCCCATGGAAGTCGGAGCTCCAACCTCCAAGTTGACCTCAGCGGGAGCACTTGCTGAGGCTACCCGGGCATGGGCGACTGTTCCCCGGCCACACTTGGTCGGAGGTCCCGGTGTGGAACATGCCCATGGAAGTTGAAGGGAAGAGAACCGCGAAAGGGAGTTTGGAGGCTGAGCCGCGGCCGAGGAGGTCTCACCGATCCCGGCGTGATTCCAGCCAGGCCCGGTACCCTATACCGAACTCGACAGGGTGGCTGTATCCGGGACCCTGGAACCCTGGGCGGGGAGCCTAGGGGCGAGAGGGGCCCCATGGAGCTCGGGCAGACTAGAAGTACCCTCGTCTGCCCGCTGGAGGGCGCCCTTCCCGGAGCGGAGGGGACCCCCCAAGCGACCAAGTGCAAGCCGAGTTTGGAGCTCGAAACCCGGCCACACTTGGTAGTATGTCCCGGTGAGGAACATGCCCATGGAAGTGAGAGCTCAGCGGGAGCAGCCACTCAGGCTACCCGGGAATGTGTCACTGTCCCCCGGCCAAGACTTGGCGGCAAGTCCCGGGGAGGAATAGTGCCCATGGAAGTAGCTCAGCGGGAGCAGCCACTCAGGCTACCCGGGAATGTGTCACTGTCCCCCGGCCAAGACTTGGCGGCAAGTCCCGGGGAGGAATAGTGCCCATGGAAGTAGCTCAGCGGGAGCAGCCACTCAGGCTACCCGGGAATGTGTCACTGTCCCTCGGCCACACTTGGTCGTAGGTCCCGGTGAGGAACATGCCCATGGAAGTCGGAGCTCCAACCTCCAACCGGGTGAAGCCTCCGAGAGCTAGCCGGGAATAGGGCGCCAATCCCGGCTACCGCCCTCCAGGCTTGCCCCGGTCGAAAGACCTACGTCCTCGCACCAGCACAAGCGCAAAAATTTTCTAAGTGTGGGAGAACCGAGGACCCGCCCGGTGGCACTCTGCCTCTCGCTGCCGCCCTCCTGGAAGCGTCCTCGGTCACTGTGTGTGCGGCAGATATCAGAGCTCCGGAAAGGTGAAAAAGAACCGGTAAGAGGGCGAATCCGGCAGCTCCCTGCCGGGCGAGGACCACCGCGAGCGGCGGGGACGTCAGACGGGAGACGCGCGGCGGACCTTCCGTCGGAGTGCCTGGGATTTTGACCTCGGAGAAGTTCGAAAAAATTATGCGGTCGGAGCTGTCTGCCCCGGCCGGGGAAGGCTCACCGCCGGCGGCTGCCAACCCCTGGCTTGCCCGCTGGATGCCCTTTCGGAGGCTGCTGAAAAAGAACTGTCAGGCGGGCACCTCTCGGAAGAACCGCAGACCAAAACGACCGGTAAAAATTTTGGGCGATCCGACACGTAGTGCACCTTCGGCGGCAGAGAAAAGCAGCAAAAATACCGGTCAGAGAAGGGGAGTTTTGGTCGACTCTGCCAGGTTTTTGCACTAAGTCAGATCCGTAATGCCAGCGGGACTGAGTCGCTTTTGCGTGCCGTGGTCCTGGAGGCCTGCTCGGACAGAGCGGTCCTTCGGGTCCCGCGGGAAGGGGCATTTCATGTTCCTCTGCGGGAGGTGATCCATTTTCTGCGGGAAATGGCGAGCCCCTTCGGCTACAAGAGTGTGTAGGTCCCGCTCAACAGTCTACGTCCTTAACCATCGGGGACTTTGTAGATTTTGCCCAAAATCGCTCTCCGCAGAACAGAGCGTGAGGTCTCCGCGGCGGAGGCCGGAAAAGGTGCGAGGTGAGCGGCATGGTATGACTGGGCTCGTGCCGCTCACTGCTACCCGGAGCGTGGCGCCCTCCGGGTAAAAGGCTAGCCGGGGCGAGTAGGTGGGATGACGGGCGCATAAGCAACGCCGTCCCCGCCGTACAAGGTGCCGGTGGCCTGGCGAACCACCGGCGTAAGGCTAGCCAGGGCGGACCGCGGGGCAGAGGGCGCATAAGCCACGCTCTCTCTCCATCCCACCAGCACAAGCGAAATATTTTCAAAGTGTGGGAGAACCGGCTTCCCGACCGGTGGCACTCTGCCTCTCGCTGCCGCCCTCCTGGAAGCGTCCTCGGTCACTCGGAGTACGGCAGATTTAAGAGCTCCGGAATGGTGAAAAAGAACCGGAGAGAGGGCGACTCCGGCTTCTCTCTGCCGGGCGAGGACCACCGCAGGCGGCGGGGACGTCTGACAGGAGACGGCGCTGCGGGCAGGCTTTAAAAGTGCATGGGGTTTTGGCCTCGGCAAAAGTCGAAAAAATTATGCGGTCGGAGCTGTCTGCCCCGGCCGGGGAAGGCTCACCGCCGGCGGCTGCCAACCCCTGGCTTGCCCGCTGGATGCCCTTTCGGAGGCTTCTGAAAAAGAACTGTCAGGCGGGCACCTCTCGGAAGAACCGCAGACCAAAACGACCGGTAAAAATTTTGGGCGATCCGACCCGTAGTGCACCTTCGGCGGCAGAGAAAAGCAACAAAAATACCGGTCAGAGAAGGGGAGTTTTGGTCGACTCTGCCAGGTTTTTGCACTAAGTCAGATCCGTAATGCCAGCGGGACTGAGTCGCTTTTGCGTGCCGTGGTCCTGGAGGCCTGCTCGGACAGAGCGGTCCTGCGGGTCCCGCGGGAAGGGGCATTTCATGTTCCTCTGCGGGAGGTGATCCATTTTCTGCGGGAAATGGCGAGCCCCTTCGGCTACAAGAGTGTGTAGGTCCCGCTGAACAGTCTACGTCCTTAACCATCGGGGACTTTGTAGATTTTGCCCAAAATCGCTCTCCGCAGAACAGAGCGTGAGGTCTCCGCGGCGGAGGCCGGAAAAGGTGCGAGGTGAGCGGCATGGTATGACTGGGCTCGTGCCGCTCACTGCTACCCGGAGCGTGGCGCCCTCCGGGTAAAAGGCTAGCCGGGGCGAGTAGGTGGGATGACGGGCGCATAAGCAACGCCGTCCCCGCCGTACAAGGTGCCGGTGGCCTGGCGAACCACCGGCGTAAGGCTAGCCAAGGGCGTACCGCGGGGCAGAGGGCGCATAAGCCACGCTCTCTCCATCCCACCAGCACAAGCGAAAAATTTTCAAAGTGTGGGAGAACCGGCTTCCCGACCGGTTGCACTCTGCCTCTCGCTGCCGCCCTCCTGGAAGCGTCCTCGGTCACTCGGAGTATGGCAGATTTAAGAGCTCCGGAATGGTGAAAAAGAACCGGAGAGAGGGCGACTCCGGCTTCTCTCTGCCGGGCGAGGACCACCGCAGGCGGCGGGGACGTCTGACAGGAGACGGCGCTGCGGGCAGGCTTTAAAAGTGCATGGGGTTTTGGCCTCGGCGAAAGTCGAAAAAATTATGCGGTCGGAGCTGTCTGCCCCGGCCGGGGAAGGCTCACCGCCGGCGGCTGCCAACCCCTGGCTTGCCCGCTGGATGGCCTTTCGGAGGCTGCTGAAAAAGAACTGTCAGGCGGGCACCTCTCGGAAGAACCGCAGACCAAAACGACCGGTAAAAATTTTGGGCGATCCGACCCGTAGTGCACCTTCGGCGGCAGAGAAAAGCAACAAAAATACCGGTCAGAGAAGGGGAGTTTTGGTCGACTCTGCCAGGTTTTTGCACTAAGTCAGATCCGTAATGCCAGCGGGACTGAGTCGCTCTTGCGTGCCGTGGTCCTGGAAGCCTGCTCGGACAGAGTGGTCCTTCGGGTCCCGCGGGAAGGGGCATTTCATGTTCCTCTGCGGGAGGTGGTCCATTTTCTGCGGGAAATGGCGAGCCCCTTCGGCTGCAAGAGTGTGTAGGTCCCGCTCAACAGTCTACGTCCTTAACCATCGGGGACTTTGTAGATTTTGGTCAAGATCGCCCCCCGCATGTCCTAGCGGGAGGTCTCCGCGGCGGAGGCCGGAAAAGGTGCGAGGTGAGCGGCATGGTATGACTGGGCTCGTGCCGCTCACTGCTACCCGGAGCGTGGCGCCCTCCGGGTAAAAGGCTAGCCGGGGCGAGTAGGTGGGATGACGGGCGCATAAGCAACGCCGTCCCCGCCGTACAAGGTGCCGGTGGCCTGGCGAACCACCGGCGTAAGGCTAGCCAAGGGCGTACCGCGGGGCAGAGGGCGCATAAGCCACGCTCTCTCTCCATCCCACCAGCACAAGCGAAAAATTTTCAAAGTGTGGGAGAACCGGCTTCCCGACCAGTTGCACTCTGCCTCTCGCTGCCGCCCTCCTGGAAGCGTCCTCGGTCACTCGGAGTATGGCAGATTTAAGAGCTCCGGAATGGTGAAAAAGAACCGGAGAGAGGGCGACTCCGGCTTCTCTCTGCCGGGCGAGGACCACCGCAGGCGGCGGGGACGTCTGACAGGAGACGGCGCTGCGGGCAGGCTTTAAAAGTGCAAGGGGTTTTGGCCTCGGCGAAAGTCGAAAAAATTATGCGGTCGGAGCTGTCTGCCCCGGCCGGGGAAGGCTCACCGCCGGCGGCTGCCAACCCCTGGCTTGCCCGCTGGATGGCCTTTCGGAGGCTGCTGAAAAAGAACTGTCAGGCGGGCACCTCTCGGAAGAACCGCAGACCAAAACGACCGGTAAAAATTTTGGGCGATCCGACCCGTAGTGCACCTTCGGCGGCAGAGAAAAGCAACAAAAATACCGGTCAGAGAAGGGGAGTTTTGGTCGACTCTGCCAGGTTTTTGCACTAAGTCAGATCCGTAATGCCAGCGGGACTGAGTCGCTCTTGCGTGCCGTGGTCCTGGAAGCCTGCTCGGACAGAGTGGTCCTTCGGGTCCCGCGGGAAGGGGCATTTCATGTTCCTCTGCGGGAGGTGGTCCATTTTCTGCGGGAAATGGCGAGCCCCTTCGGCTGCAAGAGTGTGTAGGTCCCGCTCAACAGTCTACGTCCTTAACCATCGGGGACTTTGTAGATTTTGGTCAAGATCGCCCCCCGCATGTCCTAGCGGGAGGTCTCCGCGGCGGAGGCCGGAAAAGGTGCGAGGTGAGCGGCATGGTATGACTGGGCTCGTGCCGCTCACTGCTACCCGGAGCGTGGCGCCCTCCGGGTAAAAGGCTAGCCGGGGCGAGTAGGTGGGTTGACGGGCGCATAAGCCACGCCGTCCCCGCCGTACAAGGTGCCGGTGGCCTGGCGAACCACCGGCGTAAGGCTAGCCAAGGGCGTACCGCGGGGCAGAGGGCGCATAAGCCACGCTCTCTCTCCATCCCACCAGCACAAGCGAAAAATTTTCAAAGTGTGGGAGAACCGGCTTCCCGACCGGTGGCACTCTGCCTCTCGCTGCCGTCCTCCTGGAAGCGTCCTCGGTCACTCGGAGTACGGCAGATTTCAGACCTCCGGAATGGTGAAAAAGAACCGGAGAGAGGGCGACTCCGGCTTCTCTCTGCCGGGCGAGGACCACCGCAGGCGGCGGGGACGTCTGACAGGAGACGGCGCTGCGGGCAGGCTTTAAAAGTGCATGGGGTTTTGGCCTCGGCAAAAGTCGAAAAAATTATGCGGTCGGAGCTGTCTGCCCCGGCCGGGGAAGGCTCACCGCCGGCGGCTGCCAACTCATGGCTTGCCCGCTGGATGGCCTTTCGGAGGCTTCTGAAAAAGAACTGTCAGGCGGGCACCTCTCGGAAGAACCGCAGACCAAAACGACCGGTAAAAATTTTGGGCGATCCGACCCGTAGTGCACCTTCGGCGGCAGAGAAAAGCAACAAAAATACCGGTCAGAGAAGGGGAGTTTTGGTCGACTCTGCCAGGTTTTTGCACTAAGTCAGATCCGTAATGCCAGCGGGACTGAGTCGCTTTTGCGTGCCGTGGTCCTGGAGGCCTGCTCGGACAGGGCGGTCCTTTCGGGTCCCGCGGGAAGGGGCATTTCATGTTCCTCTGCGGGAGGTGGTCCATTTTCTGCGGGAAATGGCGAGCCCCTTCGGCTGCAAGAGTGTGTAGGTCCCGCTCAACAGTCTACGTCCTTAACCATCGGGGACTTTGTAGATTTTGGTCAAGATCGCCCCCCGCATGTCCTAGCGGGAGGTCTCCGCGGCGGAGGCCGGAAAAGGTGCGAGGTGAGCGGCATGGTATGACTGGGCTCGTGCCGCTCACTGCTACCCGGAGCGTGGCGCCCTCCGGGTAAAAGGCTAGCCGGGGCGAGCAGGTGGGTTGACGGGCGCATAAGCCACGCCGTCCCCGCCGTACAAGGTGCCGGTGGCCTGGCGAACCACCGGCGTAAGGCTAGACAGGGCGGACCGCGGGGCAGAGGGCGCATAAGCCACGCCGTCCCCGCTGTACAAGGTGCCGGTGGCCTGGCGAACCACCGGCGTAAGGCTAGCCAAGGGCGTACCGCGGGGCAGAGGGCGCATAAGCCACGCTCTCTCTCCATCCCACCAGAACAAGCGAAAAATTTTCAAAGTGTGGGAGAACCGGGGACCCGACCGGTGGCACTCTGCCTCTCGCTGCCGCCCTCCTGGAAGCGTCCTCGGTCACTCGGTGTCCGGCAGATTTCAGAGCTCCGGAATGGTGAAAAAGAACCGGTGAGAGGGCGAAACCGGCTTCTCTCTGCCGGGCGAGGACCACCGCAGGCGGCAAGGGACGTCTGCCAGGAGACGGCGCTGCGGGCAGGCTTTAAAAGTGCATGGGGTTTTGGCCTCGGCGAAAGTCGAAAAAAATTTGCGGTCGGAGCTGTCTGCCCCGGCCGGGGAAGGCTCACCGCCGGCGGCTGCCAACCCCTGGCTTGCCCGCTGGATGCCCTTTCGGAGGCTGCTGAAAAAGAACTGTCAGGCGGGCACCTCTCGGAAGAACCGCAGACCAAAACGACCGGTAAAAATTTTGGGCGATCCGACCCTCAGTGCACCTTCGGCGGCAGAGAAAAGCAACAAAAACACCGGTCAAAGAAGGGAGGTTTTGGTCGACTCTGCCTGGTTTTTGCACAAAGTCAGATCCGTAATGCCAGCGGGACTGAGTCGCTTTTGCGTGCCGTGGTCCTGGAGGCCTGCTCGGACAGAGCGGTCCTTCGGGTCCCGCGGGAAGGGGCATTTCATGTTCCTCTGCGGGAGGTGGTCCATTTTCTGCGGGAAATGGCGAGCCCCATCGGCTACAAGAGTGTGTAGGTCCCGCTCAACAGTCTACGTCCTTAACCATCGGGGACTTTGTAGATTTTGGCAGAAATCGCCCCCCGCAGGTCCTAGCGGGAGGTCTCCGCGGCGGAGGCCGGAGAGGGCGCGAGGTGAGCGGCATGGTATGACTGGGTTCGTGCCGCTCACTGGTACCCGGAGCGTGGCGCCCTCCGGGTAAAAGGCTAGCCGGGGCGAGTAGGTGGGTTGACGGGCGCATAAGCCACGCCGTCCCCGCCGTACAAGGTGCCGGTGGCCTGGCGAACCACCGGCGTAAGGCCAGCCAGGGCGGACCGCGGGGCAGAGGGCGCATAAGCCACGCTCTCTCTCCATCCCACCAGAACAAGCGAAAAATTTTCAAAGTGTGGGAGAACCGGCGACCCGACCGGTGGCACTCTGCCTCTCGCTGCCGCCCTCCTGGAAGCGTCCTCGGTCACTCGGTGTCCGGCAGATTTCAGAGCTCCGGAATGGTGAAAAAGAACCGGAGAGGGGGCGACTCCGGCTTCTCTCTGCCGGGCGAGGACCACCGCAGGCGGCAAGGGACGTCTGACAGGAGACGGCGCTGCGGGCAGGCTTTAAAAGTGCATGGGGTTTTGGCCTCGGCGAAAGTCGAAAAAATTTTGCGGTCGGAGCCGTCTGCCCCGGCCGGGGAAGGCTCACCGCCGGCGGCTGCCAACCCCTGGCTTGCCCGCTGGATGGCCTTTCGGAGGCTGCTGAAAAAGAACTGTCAGGCGGGCACCTCTCGGAAGAACCGCAGACCAAAACGACCGGTAAAAATTTTGGGCGATCCGACCCTCAGTGCACCTTCGGCGGCAGAGAAAAGCATCAAAAATACCGGTCAAAGAAGCGAGGTTTTGGTCGACTCTGCCAGGTTTTTGCACAAAGTGTTGGCATCGTGCGGCGTCGCGCTTTGCCGTACCGTATCCCCAATGGAGCGGCGCCCGGCGGGGTAGGCTAGCCATGTGAGGTCGAGGGCGGGAGGACGGGACGTAAGCCAGGCCGTTCTCCACAAGAAATTCCGGACGCGGAGACCCCTTCTCCGCCCTACGGTCCCCAATGGGGTGGCGCCCGGCGGGTGAGGCTAGCCATGGGAGGACGGGACGTAAGCCAGGCCGTTCTCCACAAGAAATTCCGTACGCGGAGACCCCTTCTCCGCCCTACGGTCCCCAATGGGGTGGCGCCCGGCGGGTGAGGCTAGCCATGTGAGGTCGAGGGCGGGAGGACGGGACGTAAGCCAGGCCGTTCTCCACAAGTAAATTCCGGACGCGGAGACCCCTTCTCCGCCCTACGGTCCCCAATGGGGTGGCGCCCGGCGGGTGAGGCTAGCCGTGTGAGGTCGAGGGCGGGAGGACGGGACGTAAGCCAGGCCGTTCTCCACAAGTAAATTCCGGACGCGGAGACCCCTTCTCCGCCCTACGGTCCCCAATGGGGTGGCGCCCGGCGGGTGAGGCTAGCCATGTGAGGTCGAGGGCGGGAGGACGGGACGTAAGCCAGGCCGTTCTCCACAAGTAAATTCCGGACGCGGAGACCCCTTCTCCGCCCTACGGTCCCCAATGGGGTGGCTCCCGGCGGGTGAGGCTAGCCATGTGAGGTCGAGGGCGGGAGGACGGGACGCAAGCCAGGCCGTTCTCCACAAACTCCCAGCGGTAGAGTCTCGGCTCTCCGCTCTTTTGATCGATCTGACACAGCGCGATCCGGCGGGGCAGGGCACTTTGCTCGGTCAGGGGTATTGGCCCCGGCCGGTTTATGGTAAAGCGTTCCTTAGCCTCAGTCTTGGTCGCGCATCAATCCCCCGCTCCCCGTGAGCGGCTGTGGTCCTCTGCCTAAGGTTGTGTAGCGCGGTGCCAGTGTGGTCCTCGCACGGCCCCGCTCCTGCCACAGCGGTAGGACTCTCTGCTTCGGCTGAGGTTTGCTACGAAGCGTATGGAACGGGCGTACTCCACCGTACCGTGGGTGGGGGGCGGCGGCGGCGGCGGCAGCGTCCAGCGCGGAGCTCCGGCTCCCGCGGCAGCGCCTCGCCTAGTGTCCCTCGGGCAAGTCCAATCGCCCCCCGCCCGGTCGGAGAGCGCAGACACACCTCTGTGTCCACGGTTTATTTCCGCAGCACGAAAAGGGACGGCTCCCGCCTGCTCCTCGCGGCGGCGACGAGGCTTAGACCCACCGTGGCGTATCCGCGGTAGGTATGCTCGTCGGTCGGAGGAGCGGTTGCGGTCGAGTGGTCCCCAGTGTACCCTGTTAGCGCTGCCCGCCTACGCCTGAAGAGCTGCGGACCGAGAAAAAGGTTCGCTCCGCTGCTGACGGCGAAGCGCGCGGCACGCCGCGGAAGAGGAGAGGGAGCGGTCGCCCCCGGGGCGGCTCCCCTCCGAGTCCGGCAGAAGCAGAGATTGTAGCGGAGGGGGGGGTTTCTAAATTCCCCGGGCGTGTTATCCCCAGCGGTAGCCTTTGAACTCTTCAACCGCAAGCACGATCGCACGTTCACAGCACCCGTCACTAGGAGCCGGGCCAGAGGCGGGCGGCAGACGAAACCGACATGAGCGCTTAAGGGTATTGCACCCCCGGCGCCCAGACCCTGGAAATTGAGTCTGCCCCCAAAGCCCACCCGCGTCCTCCTTGGCGCTCCCGGAGTACATGGTCGTAGATGGGCCATCGGTCGCTAATGCCAAACTGCGTCCCAGGGGTGCGTCCCCTCTGACCAACGGCAGACCCATCCCTCTCGCCAATCCGCGGATCCCCGCCAGGTCCCGAACAGGGCTCGTCCTTTAGCGTTTCAAATGCGCCCTCCCCGCCATACGAGGGGTTGAGGACCGTAGCCTTCCCTTACGAGAGGCACCAGGGGTGCGCCTGCTCGAGGGCCCGGCCGTGGGCGTAACGCTTGGGCCGCCCGGGGGAGTCGGTAGACCATGGGAGACCAACACTCGCACACGAACGTTGCCCGTGCTTTTGTGGAAGAGAGCTTCTTGCGAGGTTGTCGCTGCGGTGGCGCCCGGACAAACCCTATCCCTAAAACTTCTGGGGAATTGGCGTCTAAGCCTGCACCCTGCACGGTATCCCTGCACCCACGAAGGGGGCCGTGGAAGGCTTGGGGTCGCGCCGGCGAAACCGACCGGATGCCCGGGGTACTGAACCCCCGGGGTCCCACCCTGGAAATTGAGCCGTCCGACCCCGCCACGTCTTCCTAGTGCTCTCCTTGGCTCCCCCGCCTGTGGGCATCGTTAGGGGCTGCGGTCATCAGCGCCGGCTAAGCTTCGGCAACACGGCCGACCCACCCCTTCGGCGCCTGGGGGTGCCTGGTCCCAGTCCGGGCCGTTCCGTAGGGGCGGCTATCCCTTACATGAGGGACTCGGTGCGTCCGCTCGGGCTGCGGGGCTCCGGCTCCGACAGCCGGGGAGCTGGTTTTGACCGCGGGCCTCCACGGGAACCGGCAGGGACCGGACTAGGCGTCAAGCCGAAAATAACCCCGGCACCCTCTGCTTCCAAAGCGAGGGGACCTTTGGCCGAGCGGGGGCACCGGAAGCCGAACCGACCCCAACCCCTCTTCCTACCCCAGGGCTGGGCTGACCAATCCCCTGATCGGGTCTAAAATGGAAGAAGGGGATTCGAGGGAAGGGGCTGGCGGAAGGCAGTTGCCCGACGGAGTAGGCGAAGGCCAGGCCGTTTCCGAGTCCCGAGCAGAGGAGGGCGAACTCGGCTCTTCATCGACCGACGGCGAGGCGAGGGCGGTGGCTGCCGCGGGGAAGACTCCATTGCTCGTCAGCGCGCTAGGAGCGGGGCCGACTGGCTGCTCGGGGTATGGCATCCCCGGGGGCCCACCCTGGAAATCTTCGCTCCTCAGCCGCTGCAGGTTATAAGGTCCCGCCGCGCGTAAGCGCTCAACTCTCCGACCCACGGATGTCGAGCCCATGGTGAGCCGGCCGTTTCGTACGGGGAAAAGGGGTCCTCTGGCCCCACATCGATCGAGGGGGTTTAGATCCGCGGAGGCACGCACCGCGAGGCGAATCGCTGCTTTTCCCCAAGAGGTTAACCTTCAAACCACCGAGTAGGTTCGGGGCAGGGCCGACAGTCTGCACTGGGGTATTGCATCCCTGGTGGGGCGACCCTGGAAATCTCTGCCCCTTTCCACTCTTTCGGTTGGGCCTCTCGTCGGGGCGAGCGTAAGTCGGCAAGCAGACGTGGGAAGAGGCTTCTTACCGGTGACACTCCCTTCGTGAGAGAGGCAGGTACTCGCCCCGGACCCCGGTCCAAATCTGCGCGGGCCGGACGGCCTCGGCCCTAGCCGAAGGCCGCTCCCGCGAAGCCAGGGAGCCGAAAAAATAACCCCGACACCCTCCGCGACCTCGCGTGCTTCCAAAGCGAGGGGAACCTTTGGCCGAGCGGGGCACCCGAAGCCGAACCGACCCCAACCCCTCTTCTTACCCCAGGGCTGGGCTGACCAATCCCCTGATCGGGTCTAAAATGGAAGAAGGGGATTCGAGGGAAGGGGCTGGCGGAAGGCAGTTGCCCGACGGAGTAGGCGAAGGCCAGGCCGTTTCCAAATCCCGAGCCAGAGGAGGGCGAACGACGTTCTTCATCGACCGACGGCGAGGCTAGGGCGAGGGCGGTGGCTGCCGCGGGGAAGACTCCATTGCTTGCCAGCGTGCTAGGAGCGGGGCCGACAGGCTGCTCGGGGTATGGCATCCCCGGGGGCCCACCCTGGAAATCTTCGCTCCTCAGCCGCTGCAGGTTATAAGGTCCCGCCGCGCGTAAGCGCTCAACTCCCCGACCCACGGACGTCGAGCCCATGGTGAGCTGACAGTTTCGTACGGGGAAAAGGGGTCCTCTGGCCCCACATCGATCGAGGGGGTTTAGATCCGCGGAGGCACGCACCGCGAGGCGAATCGCTGCTTTTCCCCAAGAGGTTAACCTTCAAACCACCGAGTAGGTTCGGGGCAGGGCCGACTGTCTGCACTGGGGTATTGCATCCCTGGTGGGGCGACCCTGGAAATCTCTGCCCCTTTCCACTCTTTCGGTTGGGCCTCTCGTCG
>NW_027285319.1:0-7500 GCF_040894005.1 Engystomops pustulosus | reverse complement strand
CGAGAGCCGGAGAGAGCAGTGTGCCTCCGTCATTGGCGAGAGCCAGCAGGCCCGCGGGCAGCACACAAAGCATAAAGTCATGGATCATTGGGCAAGGGCGGCGAGTGATGCAGAGCATACATAGAGTGCCGTGCAGTGGCAGTGCCGTGCAGTGGCAGACATAAGCCGCGTAGAACGTAGGCGCGGAGCAGAGGCCGGAGGATGTCAGAGAGTGTGGCCGGCGAGGGGTGCACCTCTGCGGGCATGCCTCCGACGTCTAGCCCCCGTTGGTCACGGGGGTTCAGCCAAGCACGCGCCGCCGGCCCCGCAGAGCTGGTTCTCGCCTGGAGTGCGAGCCTTGCCCCGTGCATGGACTTCCGAAGTGATGACGTCAGCGGGAGCAGCCGCTCGGCCGTATCCGGCGGCATGTCACTGTTCCCCGGCCAGACTTGGCGGCAAGTCCCGGGGACGAACAAGCCCATGGAAGTAGGGGCTCAGCGGGAGCAGCCAGTTGGCCTATCCGGCCACATGTCACTGTCCCCCGGCCAGACTTGGCGGCAAGTCCCGGGGAGGAACAAGCCCATGGAAGTAGGAGCTCCGACTTCCAAAGTGATGACGTCAGCGGGAGCAGCCGCTCGGCCGTATCCGGCGGCATGTCACTGTTCCCCGGCCAGACTTGGCGGCAAGTCCCGGGGACGAACAAGCCCATGGAAGTAGGGGCTCAGCGGGAGCAGCCAGTTGGCCTATCCGGCCACATGTCACTGTCCCCCGGCCAGACTTGGCGGCAAGTCCCGGGGAGGAACAAGCCCATGGAAGTAGGAGCTCCGACTTCCAAAGTGATGACGTCAGCGGGAGCAGCCGCTCGGCCGTATCCGGCGGCATGTCACTGTTCCCCGGCCAGACTTGGCGGCAAGTCCCGGGGACGAACAAGCCCATGGAAGTAGGGGCTCAGCGGGAGCAGCCAGTTGGCCTATCCGGCCACATGTCACTGTCCCCCGGCCAGACTTGGCGGCAAGTCCCGGGGAGGAACAAGCCCATGGAAGTAGGAGCTCCGACTTCCAAAGTGATGACGTCAGCGGGAGCAGCCGCTCGGCCGTATCCGGCGGCATGTCACTGTTCCCGGCCAGACTTGGCGGCAAGTCCCGGGGACGAACAAGCCCATGGAAGTAGGGGCTCAGCGGGAGCAGCCAGTTGGCCTATCCGGCCACATGTCACTGTCCCCCGGCCAGACTTGGCGGCAAGTCCCGGGGAGGAACAAGCCCATGGAAGTAGGAGCTCCTACTTCCAAAGCGATGACGTCAGCGGGAGCAGCCGCTCGGCCGTATCCGGCGGCATGTCACTGTTCCCCGGCCAGACTTGGCGGCAAGTCCCGGGGGACGAACAAGCCCATGGAAGTAGGGGCTCAGCGGGAGCAGCCCAGTTGGCCTATCCGGCCACATGTCACTGTCCCCCGGCCAGACTTGGCGGCAAGTCCCGGGGAGGAACAAGCCCATGGAAGTAGGAGCTCCTACTTCCAAAGCGATGACGTCAGCGGGAGAAGCCGCTCGGCCTATCCGGCCACATGTCACCGTCCCCCGGCCACACTTGGCTATAGGTCCCGGGAGGAATAATGCCCATGGAAGTAGGAGCTCCTACTTCCAAAGGGGCAAGTCAGCGGGAGCAGCCACTTGGCCTATTCGGCCAAGTTTCACTGTTCCCCGGCCACACTTGGCTGTAGGTCCCGGAGAGGAATAATGCCCATGGAAGTAAGAGCTCCTACCTCCAAAGGGGCAAGTCAGCGGGAGAAGCCACTTGGCCTATCCGGCCACATGTCACTGTCCCCCGGCCAAGCTTGGCTGTAGGTCCCGGGGAGGAATAATGCCCATGGAAGTAGGAGCTCCTACTTCCAAAGGGGCAAGTCAGCGGAAGAAGCCACTAGTTCTATCCGGCCAAGAGTCACTGTTCCCCGGCCTTACTTGGCAGTAGGTCCCGGGGAGGAATAATGCCCATGGAAGTAGGAGCTCCTACTTCCAAAGGGGCAAGTCAGCGGGAGAAGCCACTTGGCCTATCCGGCCAAGAGTCACTGTTCCCCGGCCACTCTTGGCAGTAGGTCCCGGGGAGGAATAATGCCCATGGAAGTAGGAGCTCCTACTTCCAAAGGGGCAAGTCAGCGGGAGAAGCCACTAGTTCTATCCGGCCAAGAGTCACTGTTCCCCGGCTACACTTGGCAGTAGGTCCCGGGGAGGAATAATGCCCATGGAAGTAGGAGCTACTACCTCCAAAGGGTGAAGACACTTGGCTCTAAGTCCCCGAGAGGTATACTGCCCATGGGAGTAAGAGCTCCTACTTCCAAAGGGGCAAGTCAGCGGGAGAAGCCACTTGGCCTACCCGGCCAAGAGTCACTGTTCCCCGGCCACACTTGGCAGTAGGTCCCGGGGAGGAATAATGCCCATGGAAGTAGGAGCTCCTACTTCCAAAGGGGCAAGTCAGCGGGAGAAGCCACTTGGCCTACGCGGCCAAGAGTCACTGTTCCCCGGCCACACTTGGCAGTAGGTCCCGGGGAGGAATAATGCCCATGGAAGTAGGAGCTCCTACTTCCAAAGGGGCAAGTCAGCGGGAGAAGCCACTTGGCCTATCCAACCACATGTCACTGTCCCCCGGCCACACTTGGCTGTAGGTCCCGGGAGGAATAATGCCCATGGAAGTAGGAGCTCCTACTTCCAAAGGGGCAAGTCAGCGGAAGAAGCCACTAGTTCTATCCGGCCAAGAGTCACTGTTCCCCGGCCTTACTTGGCAGTAGGTCCCGGGAGGAATAATGCCCATGGAAGTAGGAGCTCCTACTTCCAAAGGGGCAAGTCAGCGGGAGAAGCCACTTGGCCTATCCGGCCAAGAGTCACTGTTCCCCGGCCACACTTGGCAATAGGTCCCGGGGAGGAATAATGCCCATGGAAGTAGGAGCTCCTACTTCCAAAGGGGCAAGTCAGCGGGAGAAGCCACTAGTTCTATCCGGCCAAGAGTCACTGTTCCCCGGCTACACTTGGCAGTAGGTCCCGGGGAGGAATAATGCCCATGGAAGTAGGAGCTACTACCTCCAAAGGGTGAAGACACTTGGCTCTAAGTCCCCGAGAGGTATACTGCCCATGGGAGTAAGAGCTCCTACTTCCAAAGGGGCAAGTCAGCGGGAGAAGCCACTTGGCCTACCCGGCCAAGAGTCACTGTTCCCCGGCCACACTTGGCAGTAGGTCCCGGGGAGGAATAATGCCCATGGAAGTAGGAGCTCCTACTTCCAAAGGGGCAAGTCAGCGGGAGAAGCCACTTGGCCTACCCGGCCAAGAGTCACTGTTCCCCGGCCACACTTGGCAGTAGGTCCCAAGGAGGAATAATGCCCATGGAAGTAGGAGCTCCTACTTCCAAAGGGGCAAGTCAGCGGGAGAAGCCACTTGGCCTATCCGGCCACATGTCACTGTCCCCCGGCCACACTTGGCTGTAGGTCCCGGGGAGGAATAATGCCCATGGAAGTAGGAGCTCCTACTTCCAAAGGGGCAAGTCAGCGGAAGAAGCCACTAGTTCTATCCGGCCAAGAGTCACTGTTCCCCGGCCTTACTTGGCAGTAGGTCCCGGGGAGGAATAATGCCCATGGAAGTAGGAGCTCCTACTTCCAAAGGGGCAAGTCAGCGGGAGAAGCCACTTGGCCTATCCGGCCAAGAGTCACTGTTCCCGGCCACACTTGGCAATAGGTCCCGGGGAGGAATAATGCCCATGGAAGTAGGAGCTCCTACTTCCAAAGGGGCAAGTCAGCGGGAGAAGCCACTAGTTCTATCCGGCCAAGAGTCACTGTTCCCCGGCCACACTTGGCAGTAGGTCCCGGGGAGGAATAATGCCCATGGAAGTAGGAGCTACCACCTCCAAAGGGTGAAGACACTTGGCTCTAAGTCCCGAGAGGTATACTGCCCATGGGAGTAAGAGCTCCTACTTCCAAAGGGGCAAGTCAGCGGGAGAAGCCACTTGGCCTATCCGGCCAAGAGTCACTGTTCCCCGGCCACACTTGGCAGTAGGTCCCGGAGAGGAATAGTGCCCATGGAAGTAGGAGCTCCTACTTCCAAAGGGGCAAGTCAGCGGGAGAAGCCACTTGGCCTACACGGCCAAGAGTCACTGTTCCCCGGCCACACTTGGCAGTAGGTCCCGGGGAGGAATAATGCCCATGGAAGTAGGAGCTACTACCTCCAAAGGGGCAAGTCAGCGGGAGAAGCCACTTGGCCTATCCGGCCAAGAGTCACTGTTCCCCGGCCACTCTTGGCAGTAGGTCCCGGGGAGGAATAATGCCCATGGAAGTAGGAGCTCCTACCTCCAAAGGGGCAAGTCAGCGGGAGAAGCCACTTGGCCTACCCGGCCAAGAGTCACTGTTCCCCGGCCACACTTGGCAGTAGGTCCCGGGGAGGAATAATGCCCATGGAAGTAGGAGCTCCTACCTCCAAAGGGGCAAGTCAGCGGGAGAAGCCACTTGGCCTATCCGGCCCAAGAGTCACTGTTCCCCGGCCACACTTGGCAGTAGGTCCCGGGGAGGAATAATGCCCATGGAAGTAAGAGCTCCTACTTCCAAAGGGGCAAGTCAGCGGGAGAAGCCACTTGGCCTATCCGGCCAAGAGTCACTGTTCCCCGGCCACACTTGGCAATAGGTCCCGGGGAGGAATAATGCCCATGGAAGTAGGAGCTCCTACTTCAAAGGGGCAAGTCAGCGGGAGAAGCCACTTGGCCTATCCGGCCAAGAGTCACTGTTCCCCGGCCACACTTGGCAGTAGGTCCCGGGGAGGAATAATGCCCATGGAAGTAGGAGCTCCTACTTCCAAAGGGGCAAGTCAGCGGGAGAAGCCACTTGGCCTATCCGGCCACATGTCACTGTCCCCCGGCCAAGCTTGGCTGTAGGTCCCGGGGAGGAATAATGCCCATGGAAGTAGGAGCTCCTACTTCCAAAGGGGCAAGTCAGCGGAAGAAGCCACTAGTTCTATCCGGCCAAGAGTCACTGTTCCCCGGCCACACTTGGCAGTAGGTCCCGGGGAGGAATAATGCCCATGGAAGTAGGAGCTCCTACTTCCAAAGGGGCAAGTCAGCGGGAGAAGCCACTTGGCCTACCCAGGCAAGAGTCACTGTTCCCCGGCCACACTTGGCAGTAGGTCCCGGGGAGGAATAATGCCCATGGAAGTAGGAGCTCCTACTTCCAAAGGGGCAAGTCAGCGGGAGAAGCCACTTGGCCTATCCGGCCAAGAGTCACTGTTCCCCGGCCACACTTGGCAGTAGGTCCCGGGGAGGAATAATGACCATGGAAGTAAGAGCTCCTACTTCCAAAGGGCAAGTCAGCGGGAGAAGCCACTTGGCCTATCCGGCCAAGAGTCACTGTTCCCCGGCCACACTTGGCAGTAGGTCCCCGGGGAGGAATAATGCCCATGGAAGTAAGAGCTCCTACTTCCATAGGGGCAAGTCAGCGGGAGAAGCCACTTGGCCTATCCGGCCAAGAGTCACTGTTCCCCGGCTACACTTGGCAGTAGGTCCCGGGGAGGAATAATGACCATGGAAGTAAGAGCTCCTACTTCCAAAGGGGCAAGTCAGCGGGAGAAGCCACTTGGCCTATGCGGCCAAGAGTCACTGTTCCCCGGCCACACTTGGCAGTAGGTCCCGGGGAGGAATAATGCCCATGGAAGTAAGAGCTCCTACTTCCAAAGGGGCAAGTCAGCGGGAGAAGCCACTTGGCCTATCCGGCCAAGAGTCACTGTTCCCCGGCTACACTTGGCAGTAGGTCCCGGGGAGGAATAATGACCATGGAAGTAAGAGCTCCTACTTCCAAAGGGGCAAGTCAGCGGGAGAAGCCACTTGGCCTATGCGGCCAAGAGTCACTGTTCCCCGGCCACACTTGGCAGTAGGTCCCGGGGAGGAATAATGCCCATGGAAGTAAGAGCTCCTACTTCCAAAGGGGCAAGTCAGCGGGAGAAGCCACTTGGCCTATCCGGCAAAGAGTCACTGTTCCCCGGCTACACTTGGCAGTAGGTCCCGGGGAGGAATAATGACCATGGAAGTAAGAGCTCCTACTTCCAAAGGGGCAAGTCAGCGGGAGAAGCCACTTGGCCTATCCGGCCAAGAGTCACTGTTCCCCGGCCACACTTGGCAGTAGGTCCCGGGGAGGAATAATGCCCATGGAAGTAAGAGCTCCTACTTCCAAAGGGGCAAGTCAGCGGGAGAAGCCACTTGGCCTATCCGGCCAAGAGTCACTGTTCCCCGGCCACACTTGGCAGTAGGTCCCGGGGAGGAATAATGCCCATGGAAGTAGGAGCTCCTACTTCCAAAGGGGCAAGTCAGCGGGAGAAGCCACTTGGCCTACCCGGCCAAGAGTCACTGTTCCCCGGCCACACTTGGCAGTAGGTCCCGGGGAGGAATAATGCCCATGGAAGTAGGAGCTCCTACTTCCAAAGGGGCAAGTCAGCGGGAGAAGCCACTTGGCCTATCCGGCCAAGAGTCACTGTCCCCCGGCCACACTTGGCAGTAGGTCCCGGGGAGGAATAATGCCCATGGAAGTAGGAGCTCCTACTTCCAAAGGGGCAAGTCAGCGGGAGAAGCCACTTCGCCTACCCGGCCAAGTGTCACTGTCCCCCGGCCAGACTTGGCGGCAAGTCCCGGGGAGGAATAATGCCCATGGAAGTAGGAGCTCACTTGGCTCTAAGTCTTCGAGAGGTATAATGCCCATGGAAGTAAGAGCTCCTACTTCCAAAGGGGCAAGTCAGCGGGAGAAGCCACTTCGCCTACCCGGCCAAGTGTCACTGTCCCCCGGCCAGACTTGGCGGCAAGTCCCGGGGAGGAATAATGCCCATGGAAGTAGGAGCTCCTACTTCCGAAGGGGCAAGTCAGCGGGAGAAGCCACTTCGCCTACCCGGCCAAGTGTCACTGTCCCCGGCCAGACTTGGCGGCAAGTCCCGGGGAGGAATAATGCCCATGGAAGTAGGAGCTCACTTGGCTCTAAGTCTTCGAGAGGTATAATGCCCATGGAAGTAAGAGCTCCTACTTCCAAAGGGGCAAGTCAGCGGGAGAAGCCACTTCGCCTACCCGGCCAAGTGTCACTGTCCCCCGGCCAGACTTGGCGGCAAGTCCCGGGGAGGAATAATGCCCATGGAAGTAGGAGCTCCTACTTCCAAAGGGGCAAGTCAGCGGGAGAAGCCACTTGGCCTAACCGGCCAAGAGTCACTGTTCCCCGGCCACACTTGGCAGTAGGTCCCGGGGAGGAATAATGCCCATGGAAGTAGGAGCTCCTACTTCCAAAGGGCAAGTCAGCGGGAGAAGCCACTTGGCCTATCCGGCCAAGAGTCACTGTTCCCCGGCCACACTTGGCAGTAGGTCCCGGGGAGGAATAATGCCCATGGAAGTAGGAGCTCCTACTTCCAAAGGGGCAAGTCAGCGGGAGAAGCCACTTGGCCTAACCGGCCAAGAGTCACTGTTCCCCGGCCACACTTGGCAGTAGGTCCCGGGGAGGAATAATGCCCATGGAAGTAGGAGCTCCTA
>NW_027285318.1:57500-65918 GCF_040894005.1 Engystomops pustulosus | reverse complement strand
CTCAGCAAGTGCTCCCGCTGAGGTCAATTTGGAGGTTTGAGCTCCGACTTCCATGGCCATGTTCCTCACCGGGACCTACGACCAAGCGTGGCCGGGTTTCGAGCTCCAAACTCGGCTTGCACTTTGTGGCCAAGGGGTCCCCTCCGCTCCGGGAAGGGCGCCCTCCAGCGGGCAGACGAGGTTACTTCTAGTCTGCCCGAGCTCCATGGGGCATTATTCCTCCCCGGGACTTGCCGCCCAAGTCTGGCCGGGGGACAGTGACACTTGGCCGGGTAGGCGAAGTGGCTTCTCCCGCTGACTTGCCCCTTTGGAAGTAGGAGCTCTTACTTCCATGGGCATTATCCCTCTCGAAGACTTAGAGCCAAGTGAGCTCCTACTTCCATGGGCATTATTCCTCCCGGGACTTGCCGCCAAGTCTGGCCGGGGGACAGTGACACTTGGCCGGGTAGGCGAAGTGGCTTCTCCCGCTGACTTGCCCCTTTGGAAGTAGGAGCAGCTCCTACTTCCATGGGCATTATTCCTCCCCGGGACTTGCCGCCAAGTCTGGCCGGGGGACAGTGACACTTGGCCGGGTAGGCGAAGTGGCTTCTCCCGCTGACTTGCCCCTTTGGAAGTAGGAGCTCCTACTTCCATGGGCATTATTCCTCCCCGGGACTTGCCGCCAAGTCTGGCCGGGGGACAGTGACACTTGGCCGGGTAGGCGAAGTGGCTTCTCCCGCTGACTTGCCCCTTTGGAAGTAGGAGCTCCTACTTCCATGGGCATTATTCCTCCCCGGGACTTGCCGCCAAGTCTGGCCGGGGGACAGTGACACTTGGCCGGGTAGGCGAAGTGGCTTCTCCCGCTGACTTGCCCCTTTGGAAGGAGGAGCTCCTACTTCCATGGGCATTATTCCTCCCCGGGACTTGCCGCCAAGTCTGGCCGGGGGACAGTGACACTTGGCCGGGTAGGCGAAGTGGCTTCTCCCGCTGACTTGCCCCTTTGGAAGTAGGAGCTCCTACTTCCATGGGCATTATTCCTCCCCGGGACTTGCCGCCAAGTCTGGCCGGGGGACAGTGACACTTGGCCGGGTAGGCGAAGTGGCTTCTCCGCTGACTTGCCCCTTTGGAAGTAGGAGCTCTACTTCCATGGGCATTATACCTCTCGAAGACTTAGAGCCAAGTGAGCTCCTACTTCCATGGGCATTATTCCTCCCCGGGACTTGCCGCCAAGTCTGGCCGGGGGACAGTGACACTTGGCCGGGTAGGCGAAGTGGCTTCTCCCGCTGACTTGCCCCTTTGGAAGGAGGAGCTCCTACTTCCATGGGCATTATTCCTCCCCGGGACTTGCCGCCAAGTCTGGCCGGGGGACAGTGACACTTGGCCGGGTAGGCGAAGTGGCTTCTCCCGCTGACTTGCCCCTTTGGAAGTAGGAGCTCCTACTTCCATGGGCATTATTCCTCCCCGGGACTTGCCGCCAAGTCTGGCCGGGGGACAGTGACACTTGGCCGGGTAGGCGAAGTGGCTTCTCCCGCTGACTTGCCCTTTGGAAGTAGGAGCTCTTACTTCCATGGGCATTATACCTCTCGAAGACTTAGAGCCAAGTGAGCTCCTACTTCCATGGGCATTATTCCTCCCCGGGACCTACTGCCAAGTGTGGCCGGGGAACAGTGACTCTTGGCCGGATAGAACTAGTGGCTTCTCCCGCTGACTTGCCCCTTTGGAAGTAGGAGCTCCTACTTCCATGGGCATTATTCCTCCCCGGGACCTACTGCCAAGTGTGGCGGGAACAGTGACATGTGGCCGGATAGGCCAAGTGGCTTCTCCCGCTGACTTGCCCCTTTGGAAGTAGGAGCTCCTACTTCCATGGGCATTATTCCTCCCCGGGACCTACTGCCAAGTGTGGCCGGGGAACAGTGACTCTTGGCCGGTTAGGCCAAGTGGCTTCTCCCGCTGACTTGCCCCTTTGGGTGTAGGAGCTCCTACTTCCATGGGCATTATTCCTCCCCGGGACCTACTGCCAAGTGTGGCCGGGGAACAGTGACTCTTGGCCGGATAGGCCAAGTGGCTTCTCCCGCTGACTTGCCCCCTTTGGAAGTAGGAGCTCCTACTTCCATGGGCATTATTCCTCCCCGGGACCTACTGCCAAGTGTGGCCGGGGAACAGTGACTCTTGGCCGGTTAGGCCAAGTGGCTTCTCCCGCTGACTTGCCCCTTTGGAAGTAGGAGCTCCTACTTCCATGGGCATTATTCCTCCCCGGGACCTACTGCCAAGTGTGGCCGGGGAACAGTGACTCTTGGCCGGTTAGGCCAAGTGGCTTCTCCCGCTGACTTGCCCCTTTGGAAGTAGGAGCTCCTACTTCCATGGGCATTATTCCTCCCCGGGACCTCCTGCCAAGTGTGGCCGGGGAACAGTGACTCTTGGCCGGATAGGCCAAGTGGCTTCTCCCGCTGACTTGCCCCTTTGGAAGTAGGAGCTCCTACTTCCATGGGCATTATTCCTCCCCGGGACTTGCCGCCAAGTCTGGCCGGGGGACAGTGACACTTGGCCGGGTAGGCGAAGTGGCTTCTCCCGCTGACTTGCCCCTTTGGAAGTAGGAGCTCTTACTTCCATGGGCATTATACCTCTCGAAGACTTAGAGCCAAGTGAGCTCCTACTTCCATGGGCATTATTCCTCCCCGGGACTTGCCGCCAAGTCTGGCCGGGGGACAGTGACACTTGGCCGGGTAGGCGAAGTGGCTTCTCCCGCTGACTTGCCCCTTCGGAAGTAGGAGCTCCTACTTCCATGGGCATTATTCCTCCCCGGGACTTGCCGCCAAGTCTGGCCGGGGGACAGTGACACTTGGCCGGGTAGGCGAAGTGGCTTCTCCCGCTGACTTGCCCCTTTGGAAGTAGGAGCTCTTACTTCCATGGGCATTATACCTCTCGAAGACTTAGAGCCAAGTGAGCTCCTACTTCCATGGGCATTATTCCTCCCCGGGACTTGCCGCCAAGTCTGGCCGGGGGACAGTGACACTTGGCCGGGTAGGCGAAGTGGCTTCTCCCGCTGACTTGCCCCTTTGGAAGTAGGAGCTCCTACTTCCATGGGCATTATTCCTCCCCGGGACCTACTGCCAAGTGTGGCCGGGGGACAGTGACTCTTGGCCGGATAGGCCAAGTGGCTTCTCCCGCTGACTTGCCCCTTTGGAAGTAGGAGCTCCTACTTCCATGGGCATTATTCCTCCCCGGGACCTACTGCCAAGTGTGGCCGGGGAACAGTGACTCTTGGCCGGGTAGGCCAAGTGGCTTCTCCCGCTGACTTGCCCCTTTGGAAGTAGGAGCTCCTACTTCCATGGGCATTATTCCTCCCCGGGACCTACTGCCAAGTGTGGCCGGGGAACAGTGACTCTTGGCCGGATAGGCCAAGTGGCTTCTCCCGCTGACTTGCCCCTTTGGAAGTAGGAGCTCTTACTTCCATGGGCATTATTCCTCCCCGGGACCTACTGCCAAGTGTGGCCGGGGAACAGTGACTCTTGGCCGGATAGGCCAAGTGGCTTCTCCCGCTGACTTGCCCCTTTGGAAGTAGGAGCTCTTACTTCCATGGTCATTATTCCTCCCCGGGACCTACTGCCAAGTGTAGCCGGGGAACAGTGACTCTTTGCCGGATAGGCCAAGTGGCTTCTCCCGCTGACTTGCCCCTTTGGAAGTAGGAGCTCTTACTTCCATGGGCATTATTCCTCCCCGGGACCTACTGCCAAGTGTGGCCGGGGAACAGTGACTCTTGGCCGCATAGGCCAAGTGGCTTCTCCCGCTGACTTGCCCTTTGGAAGTAGGAGCTCTTACTTCCATGGTCATTATTCCTCCCCGGGACCTACTGCCAAGTGTAGCCGGGGAACAGTGACTCTTGGCCGGATAGGCCAAGTGGCTTCTCCCGCTGACTTGCCCCTTTGGAAGTAGGAGCTCTTACTTCCATGGGCATTATTCCTCCCCGGGACCTACTGCCAAGTGTGGCCGGGGAACAGTGACTCTTGGCCGCATAGGCCAAGTGGCTTCTCCCGCT
This sequence comes from Engystomops pustulosus, assembly GCF_040894005.1. Taxonomy (NCBI): domain Eukaryota; kingdom Metazoa; phylum Chordata; class Amphibia; order Anura; family Leptodactylidae; genus Engystomops; species Engystomops pustulosus. The sequence continues at coordinate 61,903 of NW_027285318.1, read as the reverse complement.
GACTTGCCCCTTTGGAAGTAGGAGCTCTTACTTCCATGGTCATTATTCCTCCCCGGGACCTACTGCCAAGTGTAGCCGGGGAACAGTGACTCTTGGCCGGATAGGCCAAGTGGCTTCTCCCGCTGACTTGCCCCTATGGAAGTAGGAGCTCTTACTTCCATGGGCATTATTCCTCCCCGGGACCTACTGCCAAGTGTGGCCGGGGAACAGTGACTCTTGGCCGGATAGGCCAAGTGGCTTCTCCGCTGACTTGCCCCTTTGGAAGTAGGAGCTCTTACTTCCATGGTCATTATTCCTCCCCGGGACCTACTGCCAAGTGTGGCCGGGGAACAGTGACTCTTGGCCGGATAGGCCAAGTGGCTTCTCCCGCTGACTTGCCCCTTTGGAAGTAGGAGCTCCTACTTCCATGGGCAGTATTCCTCCCCGGGACCTACTGCCAAGTGTGGCCGGGGAACAGTGACTCTTGCCTGGGTAGGCCAAGTGGCTTCTCCGCTGACTTGCCCCTTTGGAAGTAGAGCTCCTACTTCCATGGGCATTATTCCTCCCCGGGACCTACTGCCAAGTGTGGCCGGGGAACAGTGACTCTTGGCCGGATAGAACTAGTGGCTTCTTCCGCTGACTTGCCCCTTTGGAAGTAGGAGCTCCTACTTCCATGGGCATTATTCCTCCCCGGGACCTACAGCCAAGCTTGGCCGGGGGACAGTGACATGTGGCCGGATAGGCCAAGTGGCTTCTCCCGCTGACTTGCCCCTTTGGAAGTAGGAGCTCCTACTTCCATGGGCATTATTCCTCCCCGGGACCTACTGCCAAGTGTGGCCGGGGAACAGTGACTCTTGGCCGGATAGGCCAAGTGGCTTCTCCCGCTGACTTGCCCCTTTGGAAGTAGGAGCTCCTACTTCCATGGGCATTATTCCTCCCCGGGACCTATTGCCAAGTGTGGCCGGGGAACAGTGACTCTTGGCCGGATAGGCCAAGTGGCTTCTCCCGCTGCTTGCCCCTTTGGAAGTAGGAGCTCTTACTTCCATGGGCATTATTCCTCCCCGGGACCTACTGCCAAGTGTGGCCGGGGAACAGTGACTCTTGGCCGGATAGGCCAAGTGGCTTCTCCCGCTGACTTGCCCTTTGGAGGTAGGAGCTCCTACTTCCATGGGCATTATTCCTCCCCGGGACCTACTGCCAAGTGTGGCCGGGGAACAGTGACTCTTGGCCGGGTAGGCCAAGTGGCTTCTCCGCTGACTTGCCCCTTTGGAGGTAGGAGCTCCTACTTCCATGGGCATTATTCCTCCCCGGGACCTACTGCCAAGAGTGGCCGGGGAACAGTGACTCTTGGCCGGATAGGCCAAGTGGCTTCTCCCGCTGACTTGCCCCTTTGGAGGTAGTAGCTCCTACTTCCATGGGCATTATTCCTCCCCGGGACCTACTGCCAAGTGTGGCCGGGGAACAGTGACTCTTGGCCGTGTAGGCCAAGTGGCTTCTCCCGCTGACTTGCCCCTTTGGAAGTAGGAGCTCCTACTTCCATGGGCACTATTCCTCTCCGGGACCTACTGCCAAGTGTGGCCGGGGAACAGTGACTCTTGGCCGGATAGGCCAAGTGGCTTCTCCCGCTGACTTGCCCCTTTGGAAGTAGGAGCTCTTACTCCCATGGGCAGTATACCTCTCGGGACTTAGAGCCAAGTGTCTTCACCCTTTGGAGGTGGTAGCTCCTACTTCCATGGGCATTATTCCTCCCCGGGACCTACTGCCAAGTGTGGCCGGGAACAGTGACTCTTGGCCGGATAGAACTAGTGGCTTCTCCCGCTGACTTGCCCCTTTGGAAGTAGGAGCTCCTACTTCCATGGGCATTATTCCTCCCCGGGACCTATTGCCAAGTGTGGCCGGGGAACAGTGACTCTTGGCCGGATAGGCCAAGTGGCTTCTCCCGCTGACTTGCCCCTTTGGAAGTAGGAGCTCCTACTTCCATGGGCATTATTCCTCCCCGGGACCTACTGCCAAGTAAGGCCGGGGAACAGTGACTCTTGGCCGGATAGAACTAGTGGCTTCTTCCGCTGACTTGCCCCTTTGGAAGTAGGAGCTCCTACTTCCATGGGCATTATTCCTCCCCGGGACCTACAGCCAAGTGTGGCCGGGGGACAGTGACATGTGGCCGGATAGGCCAAGTGGCTTCTCCCGCTGACTTGCCCCTTTGGAAGTAGGAGCTCCTACTTCCATGGGCATTATTCCTCCTTGGGACCTACTGCCAAGTGTGGCCGGGGAACAGTGACTCTTGGCCGGGTAGGCCAAGTGGCTTCTCCCGCTGACTTGCCCCTTTGGAAGTAGGAGCTCCTACTTCCATGGGCATTATTCCTCCCCGGACCTACTGCCAAGTGTGGCCGGGGAACAGTGACTCTTGGCCGGGTAGGCCAAGTGGCTTCTCCCGCTGACTTGCCCCTTTGGAAGTAGGAGCTCTTACTCCCATGGGCAGTATACCTCTCGGGGACTTAGAGCCAAGTGTCTTCACCCTTTGGAGGTAGTAGCTCCTACTTCCATGGGCATTATTCCTCCCCGGGACCTACTGCCAAGTGTAGCCGGGGAACAGTGACTCTTGGCCGGATAGAACTAGTGGCTTCTCCCGCTGACTTGCCCCTTTGGAAGTAGGAGCTCCTACTTCCATGGGCATTATTCCTCCCCGGGACCTATTGCCAAGTGTGGCCGGGGAACAGTGACTCTTGGCCGGATAGGCCAAGTGGCTTCTCCCGCTGACTTGCCCCTTTGGAAGTAGAGCTCCTACTTCCATGGGCATTATTCCTCCCCGGGACCTACTGCCAAGTAAGGCCGGGGAACAGTGACTCTTGGCCGGATAGAACTAGTGGCTTCTTCCGCTGACTTGCCCCTTTGGAAGTAGGAGCTCCTACTTCCATGGGCATTATTCCTCCCCGGGACCTACAGCCAAGTGTGGCCGGGGGACAGTGACATGTGGTTGGATAGGCCAAGTGGCTTCTCCCGCTGACTTGCCCCTTTGGAAGTAGGAGCTCCTACTTCCATGGGCATTATTCCTCCCCGGGACCTACTGCCAAGTGTGGCCGGGGAACAGTGACTCTTGGCCGCGTAGGCCAAGTGGCTTCTCCCGCTGACTTGCCCCTTTGGAAGTAGGAGCTCCTACTTCCATGGGCATTATTCCTCCCCGGGACCTACTGCCAAGTGTGGCCGGGGAACAGTGACTCTTGGCCGGGTAGGCCAAGTGGCTTCTCCCGCTGACTTGCCCTTTGGAAGTAGGAGCTCTTACTCCCATGGGCAGTATACCTCTCGGGGACTTAGAGCCAAGTGTCTTCACCTTTGGAGGTAGTAGCTCCTACTTCCATGGGCATTATTCCTCCCCGGGACCTACTGCCAAGTGTAGCCGGGGAACAGTGACTCTTGGCCGGATAGAACTAGTGGCTTCTCCCGCTGACTTGCCCTTTGGAAGTAGGAGCTCCTACTTCCATGGGCATTATTCCTCCCCGGACCTACTGCCAAGAGTGGCCGGGGAACAGTGACTCTTGGCCGGATAGGCCAAGTGGCTTCTCCCGCTGACTTGCCCCTTTGGAAGTAGGAGCTCCTACTTCCATGGGCATTATTCCTCCCCGGGACCTACTGCCAAGTAAGGCCGGGGAACAGTGACTCTTGGCCGGATAGAACTAGTGGCTTCTTCCGCTGACTTGCCCCTTTGGAAGTAGGAGCTCCTACTTCCATGGGCATTATTCCTCCCCGGGACCTACAGCCAAGCTTGGCCGGGGACAGTGACATGTGGCCGGATAGGCCAAGTGGCTTCTCCCGCTGACTTGCCCCTTTGGAGGTAGGAGCTCTTACTTCCATGGGCATTATTCCTCTCCGGGACCTACAGCCAAGTGTGGCCGGGGAACAGTGAAACTTGGCCGAATAGGCCAAGTGGCTGCTCCCGCTGACTTGCCCCTTTGGAAGTAGGAGCTCCTACTTCCATGGGCATTATTCCTCCCCGGGACCTATAGCCAAGTGTGGCCGGGGGACGGTGACATGTGGCCGGATAGGCCGAGCGGCTTCTCCCGCTGACGTCATCGCTTTGGAAGTAGGAGCTCCTACTTCCATGGGCTTGTTCCTCCCCGGGACTTGCCGCCAAGTCTGGCCGGGGGACAGTGACATGTGGCCGGATAGGCCAACTGGCTGCTCCCGCTGAGCCCCTACTTCCATGGGCTTGTTCGGCCCCCGGGACTTGCCGCCAAGTCTGGCCGGGGAACAGTGACATGCCGCCGGATACGGCCGAGCGGCTGCTCCCGCTGACGTCATCGCTTTGGAAGTAGGAGCTCCTACTTCCATGGCTTGTTCCTCCCCGGGACTTGCCGCCAAGTCTGGCCGGGGGACAGTGACATGTGGCCGGATAGGCCAACTGGCTGCTCCCGCTGAGCCCCTAC
>NW_027285318.1:20000-47500 GCF_040894005.1 Engystomops pustulosus | reverse complement strand
TCGTCGCCGTCACGGAGGACGTGCGATCGGCCCGAGGTCACCTAGAGTCGCCAAGTCTAGGACGGGGCTGGCGCCGCAGCGGGCCCGGAGACCCGCCGCGGACCAGGGCTCCCCGGATTGGTTTTAAGTCTGATAAATGCACGCCTTCCTGGAGGGCAGCGCTCTTGGGCACGTATTAGCTCTAGAATTGCCACAGTTATCCGAGTAGCACATCATCAATGCGGAACGATCAAAGGAACCATAACTGATTTAATGAGCCATTCGCAGTTTCACCGTAAAGAATAGTCAGTACTTAGACATGCATGGCTTAATCTTTAAAACAAGCATATACTACTGGCAGGATCAACCAGGTAGCCGAGCTCTGAGGGGTAGACTCTTGGAGTCAGGCTCCGTGAGCTAATGGGAACGCTCGTTGCTGCTGCTGCTACCGCAGCGCTTCTCCGCCGCCGGAGAAGACCTCGCAGACAACATTGGATGGAGCTTAGGGCAGGGGGGCAAGAAAGATGCTCTCGGTCCCTTCCAAGGACCCGAAAAAGCCTTCCCTTCCCCTCCCTCTCGCAGTCGCTGGCTTTCCCCACTCAGTTCAGCCAAGAAGTGGCGCTCGACTCTCACCTCCATCAGCACCTCCGAAGCTCGGACAGCTCCTGTAGGCTGCGCATAGAAGGAAAGCATTGGACGCTCAACTTCAGCACCTCGAGTGTCGGACGGCTCCACCACCACCTCTCCACACTGTTAAGCGAGAGAGACGATAGGAGCCGTCGCGACGTACCCATGCAGCGCCGCCCGCCAACGCACAGAGGAGCGGAGGGGATCGGGCGCCAGGTCCGGGGGAAGGCTGGGAGGGAAGCTACGGCGCTGCTACCCAGCTTTCAACCCTGCGGGACCGGTGCTCCGCTCCTATCGCTCCGGCGAACAGGGTCCGCTACGCTTTCAACACCAGCGCCCGGCAGAGGGCTTGGAGAAGGCTCGCGCGGATCCTCGGTTCGGATCGCCTGGCTTCGCGGGAGCGGCCTTCGGCTAGGGCCGACGACGGCCGGACCGAGCAGATTTGGACCGGGGTGCGGGGCGAGTACCTGCCTCTCTCACGAAGGGAGTGTCACCGGTAAGAAGCCTCTTCCCACGTCTGCTTGCCGACTTACGCTCGCCCCGACGAGAGGCCCAACCGAAAGAGTGGAAAGGGGCAGAGATTTCCAGGGTCGCCCCACCAGGGATGCAATACCCCAGTGCAGACAGTCGGCCCTGCCCCGAACCTACTCGGTGGTTTGAAGGTTAACCTCTTGGGGAAAAGCAGCGATTCGCCTCGCGGTGCGTGCCTCCGCGGATCTAAACCCCCTCGATCGATGTGGGGCCAGAGGACCCCTTTTCCCCGTACGAAACTGTCAGCTCACCATGGGCTCGACGTCCGTGGGTCGGGGAGTTGAGCGCTTACGCGCGGCGGGACCTTATAACCTGCAGCGGCTGAGGAGCGAAGATTTCCAGGGTGGGCCCCCGGGGATGCCATACCCCGAGCAGCCTGTCGGCCCCGCTCCTAGCACGCTGGCAAGCAATGGAGTCTTCCCCGCGGCAGCCACCGCCCTCGCCCTAGCCTCGCCGTCGGTCGATGAAGAACGTCGTTCGCCCTCCTCTGGCTCGGGATTTGGAAACGGCCTGGCCTTCGCCTACTCCGTCGGGCAACTGCCTTCCGCCAGCCCCTTCCCTCGAATCCCCTTCTTCCATTTTAGACCCGATCAGGGGATTGGTCAGCCCAGCCCTGGGGTAAGAAGAGGGGTTGGGGTCGGTTCGGCTTCGGGTGCCCCGCTCGGCCAAAGGTTCCCCTCGCTTTGGAAGCACGCGAGGTCGCGGAGGGTGTCGGGGTTATTTTTTCGGCTCCCTGGCTTCGCGGAGCGGCCTTCGGCTAGGGCCGAGGCCGTCCGGCCCGCGCAGATTTGGACCGGGGTCCGGGGCGAGTACCTGCCTCTCTCACGAAGGGAGTGTCACCGGTAAGAAGCCTCTTCCCACGTCTGCTTGCCGACTTACGCTCGCCCCGACGAGAGGCCCAACCGAAAGAGTGGAAAGGGGCAGAGATTTCCAGGGTCGCCCCACCAGGGATGCAATACCCCAGTGCAGACTGTCGGCCTGCCCCGAACCTACTCGGTGGTTTGAAGGTTAACCTCTTGGGGAAAAGCAGCGATTCGCCTCGCGGTGCGTGCCTCCGCGGATCTAAACCCCTCGATCGATGTGGGGCCAGAGGACCCCTTTTCCCCGTACGAAAACGGCCGGCTCACCATGGGCTCGACATCCGTGGGTCGGAGAGTTGAGCGCTTACGCGCGGCGGGACCTTATAACCTGCAGCGGCTGAGGAGCGAAGATTTCCAGGGTGGGCCCCCGGGGATGCCATTACCCCGAGCAGCCAGTCGGCCCCGCTCCTAGCGCGCTGACGAGCAATGGAGTCTTCCCCGCGGCAGCCCACCGCCCTCGCCTCGCCGTCGGTCGATGAAGAGCCGAGTTCGCCCTCCTCTGCTCGGGGACTCGGAAACGGCCTGGCCTTCGCCTACTCCGTCGGGCAACTGCTTCCGCCAGCCCCTTCCCTCGAATCCCCTTCTTCCATTTTAGACCCGATCAGGGGATTGGTCAGCCCCAGCCCTGGGGTAGGAAGAGGGGTTGGGGTCGGTTCGGCTTCCGGTGCCCCCGCTCGGCCAAAGGTCCCCTCGCTTTGGAAGCAGAGGGTGCCGGGGTTATTTTCGGCTTGACGCCTAGTCCGGTCCCTGCCGGTTCCCGTGGAGGCCCGCGGTCAAAACCAGCTCCCCGGCTGTCGGAGCCGGAGCCCCGCAGCCCGAGCGGACGCACCGAGTCCCTCATGTAAGGGATAGCCGCCCCTACGGAACGGCCCGGACTGGGACCAGGCACCCCCAGGCGCCGAAAGGGGTGGGTCGGCCGTGTTGCCGAAGCTTAGCCGGCGCTGATGACCGCAGCCCCTAACGATGCCCACAGGGGGGGAGCCAAGGAGAGCACTAGGAAGACGTGGCGGGGTCGACGGCTCAATTTCCAGGGTGGGACCCCGGGGGTCAGTACCCCGGGCATCCGGTCGGTTTCGCCGGCGCGACCCCAAGCCTTCCACGGCCCCCTTCGTGGGTGCAGGGATACCGTGCAGGGTGCAGGCTTAGACGCCAATTCCCCAGAAGTTTTAGGGATAGGGTTTGTCCGGGCGCCACCGCAGCGACAACCTCGCAAGAAGCTCTCTTCCACAAAAGCACGGGCAACGTTTCGTGTGCGAGTGTTGGTCTCCCATGGTCTACCGACTCCCCCGGGCGGCCCAAGCGTTACGCCCACGGCCGGGCCCTCGAGCAGGCGCACCCCTGGTGCCTCTCGTAAGGGAAGGCTACGGTCCTCAACCCCTCGTATGGCGGGGAGGGCGCATTTGAAACGCTAAAGACGAGCCCTGTTCGGGACCTGGCGGGGATCCGCGGATTGGCGAGAGGGGATGGGTCTGCCGTTGGTCAGAGGGGACGCACCCCTGGGACGCAGTTTGGCATTAGCGACCGATGGCCCATCTACGACCATGTACTCCGGGAGCGCCAAGGAGGACGCGGGTGGGCTTTGGGGGCAGACTCAATTTCCAGGGTCTGGGCGCCGGGGGTGCAATACCCTTAAGGCTCATGTCGGTTTCGTCTGCCGCCCGCCTCTGGCCCGGCTCCTAGTGCCGGGTGCTGTGAACGTGCGATCGTGCTTGCGGTTGAAGAGTTCAAAGGCTACCGCTGGGGATAACACGCCCGGGGAATTTAGAAACCCCCCCCTCCGCTACAATCTCTGCTTCTGCCGGACTCGGAGGGGAGCCGCCCCGGGGGCGACCGCTCCCTCTCCTCTTCCGCGGCGTGCCGCGCGCTTCGCCGTCAGCAGCGGAGCGAACCTTTTTCTCGGTCCGCAGCTCTTCAGGCGTAGGCGGGCAGCGCTAAAGGGTACACTGGGGACCACTCGACCGCAACCGCTCCTCCGACCGACGAGCATACCTACCGCGGATACGCCACGGTGGGTCTAAGCCTCGTCGCCGCCGCGAGGAGCAGGCGGGAGCCGTCCTTTTCGTGCTGCGGAAATAAACCGTGGACACAGAGGTGTGTCTGCGCTCTCGACCGGGCGGGGGGCGATTGGACTTGCCCGAGGGACACTAGGCGAGGCGCTGCCGCGGGAGCCGGAGCTCCGCGCTGGACGCTGCCGCCGCCGCCGCCGCCCCCCACCCACGGTACGGTGGAGTACGCCCGTTCCATACGCTTCGTAGCAAACCTCAGCCGAAGCAGAGAGTCCTACCGCTGTGGCAGGAGCGGGGCCGTGCGAGGACCACACTGGCACCGCGCTACACAACCTTAGGCAGAGGACCACAGCCGCTCACGGGGAGCGGGGGATTGATGCGCGACCAAGACTGAGGCTAAGGAACGCTTTACCATAAACCGGCCGGGGCCAATACCCCTGACCGAGCAAAGTGCCCTGCCCGCCGGATCGCGCTGTGTCAGATCGATCAAAAGAGCGGAGAGCCGAGACTCTACCGCTGGGAGTTTGTGGAGAACGGCCTGGCTTGCGTCCCGTCCTCCCGCCCTCGACCTCACATGGCTAGCCTCACCCGCCGGGAGCCACCCCATTGGGGACCGTAGGGCGGAGAAGGGGTCTCCGCGTCCGGAATTTACTTGTGAGAAACGGCCTGGCTTACGTCCCGTCCTCCCGCCCTCGACCTCACATGGCTAGCCTCACCCGCCGGGCGCCACCCCATTGGGGACCGTAGGGCGGAGAAGGGGTCTCCGCGTCCGGAATTTACTTGTGGAGAAACGGCCTGGCTTACGTCCCGTCCTCCCGCCCTCGACCTCACACGGCTAGCCTCACCCGCCGGGCGCCACCCCATTGGGGACCGTAGGGCGGAGAAGGGGTCTCCGCGGTCCGGAATTTACTTGTGGAGAACGGCCTGGCTTACGTCCCGTCCTCCCGCCCTCGACCTCACATGGCTAGCCTCACCCGCCGGGCGCCACCCCATTGGGGACCGTAGGGCGGAGAAGGGGTCTCCGCGTACGGAATTTCTTGTGGAGAACGGCCTGGCTTACGTCCCGTCCTCCCATGGCTAGCCTCACCCGCCGGGCGCCACCCCATTGGGGACCGTAGGGCGGAGAAGGGGTCTCCGCGTCCGGAATTTCTTGTGGAGAACGGCCTGGCTTACGTCCCGTCCTCCCGCCCTCGACCTCACATGGCTAGCCTACCCCGCCGGGCGCCGCTCCATTGGGGATACGGTACGGCAAAGCGCGACGCCGCACGATGCCAACACTTTGTGCAAAAACCTGGCAGAGTCGACCAAAACCTCGCTTCTTTGACCGGTATTTTTGATGCTTTTCTCTGCCGCCGAAGGTGCACCTGAGGGTCGGATCGCCAAAATTTTTACCGGTCGTTTTGGTCTGCGGTTCTTCCGAGAGGTGCCCGCCTGACAGTTCTTTTTCAGCAGCCTCCGAAAGGCCATCCAGCGGGCAAGCCAGGGGTTGGCAGCCGCCGGCGGTGAGCCTTCCCCGGCCGGGGCAGACGGCTCCGACCGCAAAATTTTTTCGACTTTCGCCGAGGCCAAAACCCATGCACTTTTAAAGCCTGCCGCAGCGCCGTCTCCTGTCAGACGTCCCTTGCCGCCTGCGGTGGTCCTCGCCCGGCAGAGAGAAGCCGGAGTCGCCCCCTCTCCGGTTTCTTTTTCACCATTCCGGAGCCTCTGAAATCTGCCGGACACCGAGTGACCGAGGACGCTTCCAGGAGGGCGGCAGCGAGAGGCAGAGTGCCACCGGTCGGGTCGCCGGTTCTCCCACACTTTGAAAATTTTTCGCTTGTTCTGGTGGGATGGAGAGAGAGCGTGGCTTATGCGCCCTCTGCCCCGCGGTCCGCCCTGGCTGGCCTTACGCCGGTGGTTCGCCAGGCCACCGGCACCTTGTACGGCGGGGACGGCGTGGCTTATGCGCCCGTCAACCCACCTACTCGCCCCGGCTAGCCTTTACCCGGAGGGCGCCACGCTCCGGGTACCAGTGAGCGGCACGAACCCAGTCATACCATGCCGCTCACCTCGCGCCCTCTCCGGCCTCCGCCGCGGAGACCTCCCGCTAGGACCTGCGGGGGGCGATTTCTGCCAAAATCTACAAAGTCCCCGATGGTTAAGGACGTAGACTGTTGAGCGGGACCTACACACTCTTGTAGCCGATGGGGCTCGCCATTTCCCGCAGAAAATGGACCACCTCCCGCAGAGGAACATGAAATGCCCCTTCCCGCGGGACCCGAAGGACCGCTCTGTCCGAGCAGGCCTCCAGGACCACGGCACGCAAAAGCGACTCAGTCCCGCTGGCATTACGGATCTGACTTTGTGCAAAAACCAGGCAGAGTCGACCAAAACCTCCCTTCTTTGACCGGTGTTTTTGTTGCTTTTCTCTGCCGCCGAAGGTGCACTGAGGGTCGGATCGCCAAAATTTTTACCGGTCGTTTTGGTCTGCGGTTCTTCCGAGGAGGTGCCCGCCTGACAGTTCTTTTTCAGCAGCCTCCGAAAGGGCATCCAGCGGGCAAGCCAGGGGTTGGCAGCCGCCGGCGGTGAGCCTTCCCCGGCCGGGGCAGACAGCTCCGACCGCAAATTTTTTTCGACTTTCGCCGAGGCCAAAACCCCATGCACTTTTAAAGCCTGCCCGCAGCGCCCGTCTCCTGGCAGACGTCCCTTGCCGCCTGCGGTGGTCCTCGCCCGGCAGAGAGAAGCCGGTTTCGCCCTCTCACCGGTTCTTTTCACCATTCCGGAGCTCTGAAATCTGCCGGACACCGAGTGACCGAGGACGCTTCCAGGAGGGCGGCAGCGAGAGGCAGAGTGCCACCGGTCGGGTCCCCGGTTTCTCCACACTTTGAAAATTTTTCGCTTGTTCTGGTGGGATGGAGGAGAGAGCGTGGCTTATGCGCCCTCTGCCCCGCGGTACGCCCTTGGCTAGCCTTACGCCGGTGGTTCGCCAGGCCACCGGCACCTTGTACAGCGGGGACGGCGTGGCTTATGCGCCCTCTGCCCCGCGGTCCGCCCTGTCTAGCCTTACGCCGGTGGTTCGCCAGGCCACCGGCACCTTGTACGGCGGGGACGGCGTGGCTTATGCGCCCGTCAACCCACCTGCTCGCCCCGGCTAGCCTTTTACCCGGAGGGCGCCACGCTCCGGGTAGCAGTGAGCGGCACGAGCCCAGTCATACCATGCCGCTCACCTCGCACCTTTTCCGGCCTCCGCCGCGGAGACCTCCCGCTAGGACATGCGGGGGGCGATCTTGACCAAAATCTACAAAGTCCCCGATGGTTAGGACGTAGACTGTTGAGCGGGACCTACACACTCTTGCAGCCGAAGGGGCTCGCCATTTCCCGCAGAAAATGGACCACCTCCCGCAGAGGAACATGAAATGCCCCTTTCCCGCGGGACCCGAAAGGACCGCCCTGTCCGAGCAGGCCTCCAGGACCACGGCACGCAAAAGCGACTCAGTCCCGCTGGCATTACGGATCTGACTTAGTGCAAAAACCTGGCAGAGTCGACCAAAACTCCCCTTCTCTGACCGGTATTTTTGTTGCTTTTCTCTGCGCCGAAGGTGCACTACGGGTCGGATCGCCCAAAATTTTTACCGGTCGTTTTGGTCTGCGGTTCTTCCGAGAGGTGCCCGCCTGACAGTTCTTTTTCAGAAGCCTCCGAAAGGCCATCCAGCGGGCAAGCCATGAGTTGGCAGCCGCCGGCGGTGAGCCTTCCCCGGCCGGGGCAGAGACAGCTCCGACCGCATAATTTTTTCGACTTTTGCCGAGGCCAAAACCCCATGCACTTTTAAAGCCTGCCCGCAGCGCCGTCTCCTGTCAGACGTCCCCGCCGCCTGCGGTGGTCCTCGCCCGGCAGAGAGAAGCCGGAGTCGCCCTCTCTCCGGTTCTTTTTCACCATTCCGGAGGTCTGAAATCTGCCGTACTCCGAGTGACCGAGGACGCTTCCAGGAGGACGGCAGCGAGAGGCAGAGTGCCACCGGTCGGGAAGCCGGTTCTCCACACTTTGAAAATTTTTCGCTTGTGCTGGTGGGATGGAGTGAGAGGAGGTGGCTTATGCGCCCTCTGCCCCGCGGTACGCCCCTTGGCTAGCCTTACGCCGGTGGTTCGCCAGGCCACCGGCACCTTGTACGGCGGGGACGGCGTGGCTTATGCGCCCGTCAACCCACCTACTCGCCCCGGCTAGCCTTTTACCCGGAGGGCGCCACGCTCCGGGTAGCAGTGAGCGGCACGAGCCCAGTCATACCATGCCGCTCACCTCGCACCTTTTCCGGCCTCCGCCGCGGAGACCTCCCGCTAGGACATGCGGGGGGCGATCTTGACCAAAATCTACAAAGTCCCCGATGGTTAAGGACGTAGACTGTTGAGCGGGACCTACACACTCTTGCAGCCGAAGGGGCTCGCCATTTCCCGCAGAAAATGGACCACCTCCCGCAGAGGAACATGAAATGCCCCTTCCGCGGGACCCGAAGGACCACTCTGTCCGAGCAGGCTTCCAGGACCACGGCACGCAAGAGCGACTCAGTCCCGCTGGCATTACGGATCTGACTTAGTGCAAAAACCTGGCAGAGTCGACCAAAACTCCCCTTCTCTGACCGGTATTTTTGTTGCTTTTCTCTGCCGCCGAAGGTGCACTACGGGTCGGATCGCCCAAAATTTTTACCGGTCGTTTTGGTCTGCGGTTCTTCCGAGAGGTGCCCGCCTGACAGTTCTTTTTCAGCAGCCTCCGAAAGGCCATCCAGCGGGCAAGCCAGGGGTTGGCAGCCGCCGGCGGTGAGCCTTCCCCGGCCGGGGCAGACAGCTCCGACCGCATAATTTTTTCGACTTTCGCCGAGGCCAAAACCCCTTGCACTTTTAAAGCCTGCCCGCAGCGCCGTCTCCTGTCAGACGTCCCCGCCGCCTGCGGTGGTCCTCGCCCGGCAGAGAGAAGCCGGAGTCGCCCTCTCTCCGGTTCTTTTTCACCATTCCGGAGCTCTTAAATCTGCCATACTCCGAGTGACCGAGGACGCTTCCAGGAGGGCGGCAGCGAGAGGCAGAGTGCAACTGGTCGGGAAGCCGGTTCTCCCACACTTTGAAAATTTTTCGCTTGTGCTGGTGGGATGGAGAGAGAGCGTGGCTTATGCGCCCTCTGCCCCGCGGTACGCCCTTGGCTAGCCTTACGCCGGTGGTTCGCCAGGCCACCGGCACCTTGTACGGCGGGGACGGCGTTGCTTATGCGCCCGTCATCCCACCTACTCGCCCCGGCTAGCCTTTTACCCGGAGGGCGCCACGCTCCGGGTAGCAGTGAGCGGCACGAGCCCAGTCATACCATGCCGCTCACCTCGCACCTTTTCCGGCCTCCGCCGCGGAGACCTCCCGCTAGGACATGCGGGGGGCGATCTTGACCAAAATCTACAAAGTCCCCGATGGTTAAGGACGTAGACTGTTGAGCGGGACCTACACACTCTTGCAGCCGAAGGGGCTCGCCATTTCCCGCAGAAAATGGACCACCTCCCGCAGAGGAACATGAAATGCCCCTTCCCGCGGGACCCGAAGGACCACTCTGTCCGAGCAGGCTTCCAGGACCACGGCACGCAAGAGCGACTCAGTCCCGCTGGCATTACGGATCTGACTTAGTGCAAAAACCTGGCAGAGTCGACCAAAACTCCCCTTCTCTGACCGGTATTTTTGTTGCTTTTCTCTGCCGCCGAAGGTGCACTACGGGTCGGATCGCCCAAAATTTTTACCGGTCGTTTTGGTCTGCGGTTCTTCCGAGAGGTGCCCGCCTGACAGTTCTTTTTCAGCAGCCTCCGAAAGGCCATCCAGCGGGCAAGCCAGGGGTTGGCAGCCGCCGGCGGTGAGCCTTCCCCGGCCGGGGCAGACAGCTCCGACCGCATAATTTTTTCGACTTTCGCCGAGGCCAAAACCCCATGCACTTTTAAAGCCTGCCCGCAGCGCCGTCTCCTGTCAGACGTCCCCGCCGCCTGCGGTGGTCCTCGCCCGGCAGAGAGAAGCCGGAGTCGCCCTCTCTCCGGTTCTTTTTCACCATTCCGGAGCTCTTAAATCTGTCCATACTCCGAGTGACCGAGGACGCTTCCAGGAGGGCGGCAGCGAGAGGCAGAGTGCAACCGGTCGGGAAGCCGGTTCTCCCACACTTTGAAAATTTTTCGCTTGTGCTGGTGGGATGGAGAGAGAGCGTGGCTTATGCGCCCTCTGCCCCGCGGTACGCCCTTGGCTAGCCTTACGCCGGTGGTTCGCCAGGCCACCGGCACCTTGTACGGCGGGGACGGCGTTGCTTATGCGCCCGTCATCCCACCTACTCGCCCCGGCTAGCCTTTTACCCGGAGGGCGCCACGCTCCGGGTAGCAGTGAGCGGCACGAGCCCAGTCATACCATGCCGCTCACCTCGCACCTTTTCCGGCCTCCGCCGCGGAGACCTCACGCTCTGTTCTGCGGAGAGCGATTTTGGGCAAAATCTACAAAGTCCCCGATGGTTAAGGACGTAGACTGTTCAGCGGGACCTACACACTCTTGTAGCCGAAGGGGCTCGCCATTTCCCGCAGAAAATGGATCACCTCCCGCAGAGGAACATGAAATGCCCCTTCCCGCGGGACCCGCAGGACCGCTCTGTCCGAGCAGGCCTCCAGGACCACGGCACGCAAAAGCGACTCAGTCCCGCTGGCATTACGGATCTGACTTAGTGCAAAAACCTGGCAGAGTCGACCAAAACTCCCCTTCTCTGACCGGTATTTTTGTTGCTTTTCTCTGCCGCCGAAGGTGCACTACGGGTCGGATCGCCCAAAATTTTTACCGGTCGTTTTGGTCTGCGGTTCTTCCGAGAGGTGCCCGCCTGACAGTTCTTTTTCAGAAGCCTCCGAAAGGGCATCCAGCGGGCAAGCCAGGGGTTGGCAGCCGCCGGCGGTGAGCCTTCCCCGGCCGGGGCAGACAGCTCCGACCGCATAA
The DNA here is from genome assembly GCF_040894005.1 of Engystomops pustulosus. Taxonomy (NCBI): domain Eukaryota; kingdom Metazoa; phylum Chordata; class Amphibia; order Anura; family Leptodactylidae; genus Engystomops; species Engystomops pustulosus. Next base: position 36,540 of record NW_027285318.1, on the reverse strand, counting down.
TTTTTTCGACTTTTGCCGAGGCCAAAACCCATGCACTTTTAAAGCCTGCCCGCAGCGCCGTCTCCTGTCAGACGTCCCCGCCGCCTGCGGTGGTCCTCGCCCGGCAGAGAGAAGCCGGAGTCGCCCTCTCTCCGGTTCTTTTTCACCATTCCGGAGCTCTTAAATCTGCCGTACTCCGAGTGACCGAGGACGCTTCCAGGAGGGCGGCAGCGAGAGGCAGAGTGCCACCGGTCGGGAAGCCGGTTCTCCCACACTTTGAAAATATTTCGCTTGTGCTGGTGGGATGGAGAGAGAGCGTGGCTTATGCGCCCTCTGCCCCGCGGTCCGCCCTGGCTAGCCTTACGCCGGTGGTTCGCCAGGCCACCGGCACCTTGTACGGCGGGGACGGCGTTGCTTATGCGCCCGTCATCCCACCTACTCGCCCCGGCTAGCCTTTTACCCGGAGGGCGCCACGCTCCGGGTAGCAGTGAGCGGCACGAGCCCAGTCATACCATGCCGCTCACCTCGCACCTTTTCCGGCCTCCGCCGCGGAGACCTCACGCTCTGTTCTGCGGAGAGCGATTTTGGGCAAAATCTACAAAGTCCCCGATGGTTAAGGACGTAGACTGTTGAGCGGGACCTACACACTCTTGTAGCCGAAGGGGCTCGCCATTTCCCGCAGAAAATGGATCACCTCCCGCAGAGGAACATGAAATGCCCCTTCCCGCGGGACCCGAAGGACCGCTCTGTCCGAGCAGGCCTCCAGGACCACGGCACGCAAAAGCGACTCAGTCCCGCTGGCATTACGGATCTGACTTAGTGCAAAAACCTGGCAGAGTCGACCAAAACTCCCCTTCTCTGACCGGTATTTTTGCTGCTTTTCTCTGCCGCCGAAGGTGCACTACGTGTCGGATCGCCCAAAATTTTTACCGGTCGTTTTGGTCTGCGGTTCTTCCGAGAGGTGCCCGCCTGACAGTTCTTTTTCAGCAGCCTCCGAAAGGGCATCCAGCGGGCAAGCCAGGGGTTGGCAGCCGCCGGCGGTGAGCCTTCCCCGGCCGGGGCAGACAGCTCCGACCGCATAATTTTTTCGAACTTCTCCGAGGTCAAAATCCCAGGCACTCCGACGGAAGGTCCGCCGCGCGTCTCCCGTCTGACGTCCCCGCCGCTCGCGGTGGTCCTCGCCCGGCAGGGAGCTGCCGGATTCGCCCTCTTACCGGTTCTTTTTCACCTTTCCGGAGCTCTGATATCTGCCGCACACACAGTGACCGAGGACGCTTCCAGGAGGGCGGCAGCGAGAGGCAGAGTGCCACCGGGCGGGTCCTCGGTTCTCCCACACTTAGAAAATTTTTGCGCTTGTGCTGGTGCGAGGACGTAGGTCTTTCGACCGGGGCAAGCCTGGAGGGCGGTAGCCGGGATTGGCGCCCTATTCCCGGCTAGCTCTCGGAGGCTTCACCCGGTTGGAGGTTGGAGCTCCGACTTCCATGGGCATGTTCCTCACCGGGACCTACGACCAAGTGTGGCCGAGGGACAGTGACACATTCCCGGGTAGCCTGAGTGGCTGCTCCCGCTGAGCTACTTCCATGGGCACTATTCCTCCCCGGGACTTGCCGCCAAGTCTTGGCCGGGGGACAGTGACACATTCCCGGGTAGCCTGAGTGGCTGCTCCCGCTGAGCTACTTCCATGGGCACTATTCCTCCCCGGGACTTGCCGCCAAGTCTTGGCCGGGGGACAGTGACACATTCCGGGTAGCCTGAGTGGCTGCTCCCGCTGAGCTCTCACTTCCATGGGCATGTTCCTCACCGGGACATACTACCAAGTGTGGCCGGGTTTCGAGCTCCAAACTCGGCTTGCACTTGGTCGCTTGGGGGGTCCCCTCCGCTCCGGGAAGGGCGCCCTCCAGCGGGCCAGACGAGGGTACTTCTAGTCTGCCCGAGCTCCATGGGGCCCCTCTCGCCCCTAGGCTCCCCGCCCAGGGTTCCAGGGTCCCGGATACAGCCACCCTGTCGAGTTCGGTATAGGGTACCGGGCCTGGCTGGAATCACGCCGGGATCGGTGAGACCTCCTCGGCCGCGGCTCAGCCTCCAAACTCCCTTTCGCGGTTCTCTTCCCTTCAACTTCCATGGGCATGTTCCACACCGGGACCTCCGACCAAGTGTGGCCGGGGAACAGTCGCCCATGCCCGGGTAGCCTCAGCAAGTGCTCCCGCTGAGGTCAACTTGGAGGTTGGAGCTCCGACTTCCATGGGCACTGTTCCTCCCCGGGACCTGCCGCCAAGTCTGGCCGGGGGACAGTGACACATTCCCGGGTAGCTTGAGCGGCTTCTCCCGCTGAACTCTTACTTCCATGGGCATGTTCCTCATCAGGAACCAACGACCAAGTGTGGCCCAGGGACAGTGACACATTCCCGGGTAGCCTCAGCAGCTGCTCCCGCTGAGCTACTTCCATGGGCACTATTCCTCCCCGGGACTTGCCGCCAAGTCTTGGCCGGGGGACAGTGACACATTGCCGGGTAGCCTGAGTGGCTGCTCCCGCTGAGCTCTTACTTCCATGGGCATGTTCCTCACCGGGACCAACTACCAAGTGTGGCCGGGTTTCGAGCTCCAAACTCGGCTTGCACTTGGTCGCTTGGGGGGTCCCCTCCGCTCCGGGAAGGGCGCCCTCCAGCGGGCAGACGAGGGTACTTCTAGTCTGCCCGAGCTCCATGGGGCCCCTCTCGCCCCTAGGCTCCCGCCCAGGGTTCCAGGGTCCCGGATACAGCCACCCTGTCGAGTTCGGTATAGGGTACCGGGCCTGGCTGGAATCACGCCGGGATCGGTGAGACCTCCTCGGCCGCGGCTCAGCCTCCAGACTCCCTTTCGCGGGGTTCTCTTCCCTTCAACTTCCATGGGCATGTTCCACACCGGGACCTCCGACCAAGTGTGAACAGTCACCCATGCCCGGGTAGCCTCAGCGGCTGCTCCCGCTGAGGTCAACTTGGAGGTTGGAGCTCCGACTTCCATGGGCACTATTCCTCCCCGGGACCTGCCGCCAAGTCTGGCCGGGGGACAGTGACACATTCCCGGGTAGCCCTGAGCGGCTGCTCCCGCTGAACTCTTACTTCCATGGGCATGTTCCTCATCAGGAACCAACGACCAAGTGTGGCCCAGGGACAGTGACACATTCCCGGTTAGCCTGAGTGGCTGCTCCCGCTGAGCTACTTCCATGAGCACTATTCCTCCCCGGGACCTGCCGCCAAGTCTGGCCGGGGGACAGTGACACATTCCCGGGTAGCCTGAGCGGCTGCTCCCGCTGAGCTACTTCCATGGGCACTATTCCTCCCCGGGACTTGCCGCCAAGTCTTGGCCGGGGGACAGTGACACATTGCCGGGTAGCCTGAGTGGCTGCTCCCGCTGAGCTCTTACTTCCATGGGCATGTTCCTCACCGGGACATACTACCAAGTGTGGCCGGGTTTCGAGCTCCAAACTCGGCTTGCACTTGGTCGCTTGGGGGTCCCCTCCGCTCCGGGAAGGGCGCCCTCCAGCGGGCAGACGAGGGTACTTCTAGTCTGCCCGAGCTCCATGGGGCCCCTCTCGCCCCTAGGCTCCCCGCCCAGGGTTCCAGGGTCCCGGATACAGCCACCCTGCCGAGTTCGGTATAGGGTACCGGGCCTGGCTGGAATCACGCCGGGATCGGTGAGACCTCCTCGGCCGCGGCTCAGCCTCCAAACTCCCTTTCGCGGTTCTCTTCCCTTCAACTTCCATGGGCATGTTCCACACCGGGACCTCCGACCAAGTGTGGCCGGGGAACAGTCACCCATGCCCGGGTAGCCTCAGCGGCTGCTCCCGCTGAGGTCAACTTGGAGGTTGGAGCTCCGACTTCCATGGGCACTATTCCTCCCCGGGACCTGCCGCCAAGTCTGGCCGGGGGACAGTGACACATTCCCGGGTAGCTTGAGCGGCTTCTCCCGCTGAACTCTTACTTCCATGGGCATGTTCCTCATCAGGAACCAACGACCAAGTGTGGCCCAGGGACAGTGACACATTCCCGGGTAGCCTCAGCAGCTGCTCCCGCTGAGCTACTTCCATGAGCACTATTCCTCCCCGGGACCTGCCGCCAAGTCTGGCCGGGGGACAGTGACACATTCCCGGGTAGCCTGAGCGGCTGCTCCCGCTGGGCTACTTCCATGGGCACTATTCCTCCCCGGGACCTGCCGCCAAGTCTGGCCGGGGGACAGTGACACATTCCCGGGTAGCCTGAGTGGCTGCTCCCGCTGAGCTCTTACTTCCATGGGCATGTTCCTCACCGGGACATACTACCAAGTGTGGCCGGGTTTCGAGCTCCAAACTCGGCTTGCACTTGGTCGCTTGGGGGGTCCCCTCCGCTCCGGGAAGGGCGCCCTCCAGCGGGCAGACGAGGGTACTTCTAGTCTGCCCGAGCTCCATGGGGCCCCTCTCGCCCCTAGGCTCCCCGCCCAGGGTTCCAGGGTCCCGGATACAGCCACCCTGTCGAGTTCGGTATAGGGTACCGGGCCTGGCTGGAATCACGCCGGGATCGGTGAGACCTCCTCGGCCGCGGCTCAGCCTCCAAACTCCCTTTCGCGGTTCTCTTCCCTTCAACTTCCATGGGCATGTTCCACACCGGGACCTCCGACCAAGTGTGGCCGGGGAACAGTCACCCAGGCCCGGGTAGCCTCAGCGGCTGCTCCCGCTGAGGTCAACTTGGAGGTTGGAGCTCCGACTTCCATGGGCACTATTCCTCCCCGGGACCTGCCGCCAAGTCTGGCCGGGGGACAGTGACACATTCCCGGGTAGCCTGAGCGGCTGCTCCCGCTGAACTCTTTAGTTCCATGGGCATGTTCCTCATCAGGAATCAACGACCAAGTGTGGCCGAGGGACAGTGACACATTCCCGGGTAGCCTCAGCAGCTGCTCCCGCTGAGCTACTTCCATGAGCACTATTCCTCCCCGGGACCTGCCGCCAAGTCTGGCCGGGGGACAGTGACACATTCCCGGGTAGCCTGAGTGGCTGCTCCCGCTGAGCTACTTCCATGGGAACTATTCCTCCCCGGGACTTGCCGCCAAGTCTTGGCCGGGGGACAGTGACACATTCCCGGGTAGCCTGAGTGGCTGCTCCCGCTGAGCTACTTCCATGGGAACTATTCCTCCCCGGGACTTGCCGCCAAGTCTTGGCCGGGGGACAGTGACACATTCCCGTGTAGCCTGAGTGGCTGCTCCCGCTGAGCTCTTACTTCCATGGGCATGTTCCTCACCGGGACATACTACCAAGTGTGGCCGGGTTTCGAGCTCCAAACTCGGCTTGCACTTGGTCGCTTGGGGGGTCCCCTCCGCTCCGGGAAGGGCGCCCTCCAGCGGGCAGACGAGGGTACTTCTAGTCTGCCCGAGCTCCATGGGGCCCCTCTCGCCCCTAGGCTCCCGGCCCAGGGTTCCAGGGTCGCGGATCCAGCCACCATGCGGAGTTCGGTTTGGGTACCGGGCCTGGCAGAAATCACGCCGGGATCGGTGAGCCCTCCTCGGCCGCGGCTTCGCGCAAAAACTCCCTTTCGCGGTTCTCTTCACTTCAACTTCCATGGACACGTTCCACACTTGGACCTACGACCAAGTGTGCCCGGGGAACAGTAACCCATGCCCGGGCAGCCTCAGCAAGTGCTCCGGCTGAGGTCAGTTTGGAGGTTTGAGCTCCGACTTCCATGGCCATGTTCCTCACCGGGACCTACGACCAAGCGTGGCCGGGTTTCGAGCTCCAAACTCGGCTTGCACTTGGTGGCCAAGGGGGTCCCCTCCGCTCCGGGAAGGGCGCCCTCCAGCGGGCAGACGAGGTTACTTCTAGTCTGCCCGAGCTCCATGGGGCATTATTCCTCCCCGGGACTTGCCGCCAAGTCTGGCCGGGGGACAGTGACACTTGGCCGGGTAGGCGAAGTGGCTTCTCCCGCTGACTTGCCCCTTTGGAAGTAGGAGCTCCTACTTCCATGGGCATTATTCCTCCCCGGGACTTGCCGCCAAGTCTGGCCGGGGGACAGTGACACTTGGCCGGGTAGGCGAAGTGGCTTCTCCCGCTGACTTGCCCCTTTGGAAGTAGGAGCTCCTACTTCCATGGGCATTATTCCTCCCCGGGACTTGCCGCCAAGTCTGGCCGGGGGACAGTGACACTTGGCCGGGTAGGCGAAGTGGCTTCTCCCGCTGACTTGCCCCTTTGGAAGTAGGAGCTCTTACTTCCATGGGCATTATACCTCTCGAAGACTTAGAGCCAAGTGAGCTCCTACTTCCATGGGCATTGGGCATTATTCCTCCCCGGGACTTGCCGCCAAGTCTGGCCGGGGGACAGTGACACTTGGCCGGGTAGGCGAAGTGGCTTCTCCCGCTGACTTGCCCCTTTGGAAGTAGGAGCTCTTACTTCCATGGGCATTATACCTCTCGAAGACGTAGAGCCAAGTGAGCTCCTACTTCCATGGGCATTATTCCTCCCCGGGACTTGCCGCCAAGTCTGGCCGGGGGACAGTGACACTTGGCCGGGTAGGCCAAGTGGCTTCTCCCGCTGACTTGCCCCTTTGGAAGTAGGAGCTCCTACTTCCATGGGCATTATTCCTCCCCGGGACTTGCCGCCAAGTCTGGCCGGGGGACAGTGACACTTGGCCGGGTAGGCGAAGTGGCTTCTCCCGCTGACTTGCCCCTTTGGAAGTAGGAGCTCCTACTTCCATGGGCATTATTCCTCCCCGGGACTTGCCGCCAAGTCTGGCCGGGGGACAGTGACACTTGGCCGGGTAGGCGAAGTGGCTTCTCCCGCTGACTTGCCCCTTTGGAAGTAGGAGCTCTTACTTCCATGGGCATTATACCTCTCGAAGACTTAGAGCCAAGTGAGCTCCTACTTCCATGGGCATTATTCCTCCCCGGGACTTGCCGCCAAGTCTGGCCGGGGGACAGTGACACTTGGCCGGGTAGGCGAAGTGGCTTCTCCCGCTGACTTGCCCCTTTGGAAGTAGGAGCTCCTACTTCCATGGGCATTATTCCTCCCCGGGACTTGCCGCCAAGTCTGGCCGGGGGACAGTGACACTTGGCCGGGTAGGCGAAGTGGCTTCTCCCGCTGACTTGCCCCTTTGGAAGTAGGAGCTCCTACTTCCATGGGCATTATTCCTCCCCGGGACTTGCCGCCAAGTCTGGCCGGGGGACAGTGACACTTGGCCGGGTAGGCGAAGTGGCTTCTCCCGCTGACTTGCCCCTTTGGAAGTAGGAGCTCCTACTTCATGGGCATTATTCCTCCCCGGGACTTGCCGCCAAGTCTGGCCGGGGGACAGTGACACTTGGCCGGGTAGGCGAAGTGGCTTCTCCCGCTTACTTGCCCCTTTGGAAGTAGGAGCTCCTACTTCCATGGGCATTATTCCTCCCCGGGACTTGCCGCCAAGTCTGGCCGGGGGACAGTGACACTTGGCCGGGTAGGCGAAGTGGCTTCTCCCGCTGACTTGCCCCTTTGGAAGTAGGAGCTCTTACTTCCATGGGCATTATACCTCTCGAAGACTTAGAGCCAAGTGAGCTCCTACTTCCATGGGCATTATTCCTCCCCGGGACTTGCCGCCAAGTCTGGCCGGGGGACAGTGACAATTGGCCGGGTAGGCGAAGTGGCTTCTCCCGCTGACTTGCCCCTTTGGAAGTAGGAGCTCCTACTTCCATGGGCATTATTCCTCCCCGGGACTTGCCGCCAAGTCTGGCCGGGGGACAGTGACATGTGGCCGGATAGGCCAAGTGGCTTCTCCCGCTGACTTGCCCCTTTGGAAGTAGGAGCTCCTACTTCCATGGGCATTATTCCTCCCCGGGACCTACAGCCAAGAGTGGCCGGGGGACAGTGACACTTGGCCGGGTAGGCGAAGTGGCTTCTCCCGCTGACTTGCCCCTTTGGAAGTAGGAGCTCCTACTTCCATGGGCATTATTCCTCCCCGGGACTTGCCGCCAAGTCTGGCCGGGGGACAGCGACATGTGGCCGGATAGGCCAAGTGGCTTCTCCCGCTGACTTGCCCCTTTGGAAGTAGGAGCTCCTACTTCCATGGGCATTATTCCTCCCCGGGACCTACAGCCAAGAGTGGCCGGGGGACAGTGACACTTGGCCGGGTAGGCCAAGTGGCTTCTCCCGCTGACTTGCCCCTTTGGAAGTAGGAGCTCCTACTTCCATGGGCATTATTCCTCCCCGGGACTTGCCGCCAAGTCTGGCCGGGGGACAGTGACACTTGGCCGGGTAGGCGAAGTGGCTTCTCCCGCTGACTTGCCCCTTTGGAAGTAGGAGCTCCTACTTCCATGGGCATTATTCCTCCCCGGGACCTACTGCCAAGTGTGGCCGGGGGACAGTGACATGTGGCCGGATAGGCCAAGTGGCTTCTCCCGCTGACTTGCCCCTTTGGAAGTAGGAGCTCCTACTTCCATGGGCATTATTCCTCCCCGGGACTTGCCGCCAAGTCTGGCCGGGGGACAGTGACACTTGGCCGGGTAGGCGAAGTGGCTTCTCCCGCTGACTTGCCCCTTTGGAAGTTGGAGCTCTTACTTCCATGGGCATTATACCTCTCGAAGACTTAGAGCCAAGTGAGCTCCTACTTCCATGGGCATTATTCCTCCCCGGGACTTGCCGCCAAGTCTGGCCGGGGGACAGTGACACTTGGCCGGGTAGGCGAAGTGGCTTCTCCCGCTGACTTGCCCCTTTGGAAGTAGGAGCTCCTACTTCCATGGGCATTATTCCTCCCCGGGACCTACTGCCAAGTGTGGCCGGGGGACAGTGACATGTGGCCGTATAGGCCAAGTGGCTTCTCCCGCTGACTTGCCCCTTTGGAAGTAGGAGCTCCTACTTCCATGGGCATTATTCCTCCCCGGGACTTGCCGCCAAGTCTGGCCGGGGGACAGTGACACTCGGCCGGGTAGGCGAAGTGGCTTCTCCCGCTGACTTGCCCCTTTGGAAGTAGGAGCTCCTACTTCCATGGGCATTATTCCTCCCCGGGACCTACTGCCAAGTGTGGCCGGGGAACAGTGACTCTTGGCCGGATAGGCCAAGTGGCTTCTCCCGCTGACTGGCCCTTTTGGAAGTAGGAGCTCCTACTTCCATGGGCATTATTCCTCCCCGGGACCTACAGCCAAGTGTGGCCGGGGAACAGTGACTCTTTGCCGGATAGGCCAAGTGGCTTCTCCCGCTGACTTGCCCCTTTGGAAGTAGGAGCTCCTACTTCCATGGGCATTATTCCTCCCCGGGACCTACAGCCAAGTGTGGCCGGGGAACAGTGACTCTTGGCCGGATAGGCCAAGTGGCTTCTCCCGCTGACTTGCCCCTTTGGAAGTAGGAGCTCTTACTTCCATGGGCAGTATACCTCTCGGGGACTTAGAGCCAAGTGTCTTCACCCTTTGGAGGTAGTAGCTCCTACTTCCATGTGCATTATTCCTCCCCGGGACATACTGCCAAGTGTGGCCGGGGAACAGTGACTCTTGGCCGGATAGGCCAAGTGGCTTCTCCCGCTGACTTGCCCCTATGGAAGTAGGAGCTCTTACTTCCATGGGCATTATTCCTCCCCGGGACCTACTGCCAAGTGTGGCCGGGGAACAGTGACTCTTGGCCGGATAGGCCAAGTGGCTTCTCCCGCTGACTTGCCCCTTTGGAAGTAGGAGCTCCCACTTCCATGGGCATTATTCCTCCCCGGGACCTACTGCCAAGTGTGGCCGGGGAACAGTGACTCTTGGCCGGATAGGCCAAGTGGCTTCTCCCGCTGACTTGCCCCTTTGGAGGTAGTAGCTCCTACTTCCATGGGCATTATTCCTCCCCGGGACCTACTGCCAAGTGTGGCCGGGGAACAGTGACTCTTGGCCGGATAGGCCAAGTGGCTTCTCCCGCTGACTTGCCCCTTTGGAAGTAGGAGCTCCTACTTCCATGGGCATTATTCCTCCCCGGGACCTACTGCCAAGTGTGGCCGGGGGACAGTGACATGTGGCCGGATAGGCCAAGTGGCTTCTCCCGCTGACTTGCCCCTTTGGAAGTAGGAGCTCCTACTTCCATGGGCATTATTCCTCCCCGGGACCTACAGCCAAGAGTGGCCGGGGGACAGTGACACTTGGCCGGGTAGGCGAGGTGGCTTCTCCCGCTGACTTGACCCTTTGGAAGTAGGAGCTCCTACTTCCATGGGCATTATTCCTCCCCGGGACTTGCCGCCAAGTCTGGCCGGGGGACAGTGACATGTGGCCGGATAGGCCAAGTGGCTTCTCCCGCTGACTTGCCCCTTTGGAAGTAGGAGCTCCTACTTCCATGGGCATTATTCCTCCCGGGGACTTGCCGCCAAGTCTGGCCGGGGGACAGTGACACTCGGCCGGGTAGGCGAAGTGGCTTCTCCCGCTGACTTGCCCCTTTGGAAGTAGGAGCTCCTACTTCCATGGGCATTATTCCTCCCCGGGACCTACTGCCAAGTGTGGCCGGGGGACAGTGACACTTGGCCGGGTAGGCGAAGTGGCTTCTCCCGCTGACTTGACCCTTTGGAAGTAGGAGCTCCTACTTCCATGGGCATTATTCCTCCCCGGGACCTCCTGCCAAGTGTGGCCGGGGAACAGTGACTCTTGGCCGGATAGGCCAAGTGGCTTCTCCCGCTGACTTGCCCCTTTGGAAGTAGGAGCTCCTACTTCCATGGGCATTATTCCTCCCCGGGACCTACAGCCAAGTGTGGCCGGGGAACAGTGACTCTTTGCCGGATAGGCCAAGTGGCTTCTCCCGCTGACTTGCCCCTTTGGAAGTAGGAGCTCCTACTTCCATGGGCATTATTCCTCCCCTCGACCTACAGCCAAGTGTGGCCGGGGAACAGTGACTCTTTGCCGGATAGGCCAAGTGGCTTCTCCCGCTGACTTGCCCCTTTGGAGGTAGTAGCTCCTACTTCCATGGGCATTATTCCTCCCCGGGACATACTCCAAGTGTGGCCGGGGAACAGTGACTCTTTGCCGGATAGGCCAAGTGGCTTCTCCCGCTGACTTGCCCCTTTGGAGGTAGTAGCTCCTACTTCCATGGGCATTATTCCTCCCCGGGACCTACAGCCAAGAGTGGCCGGGGAACAGTGACTCTTGGCCGGATAGGCCAAGTGGCTTCTCCCGCTGACTTGCCCCTTTGGAAGTAGGAGCTCCTACTTCCATGGGCATTATTCCTCCCCGGGACCTACTGCCAAGTGTGGCCGGGGAACAGTGACTCTTGGCCGGATAGGCCAAGTGGCTTCTCCCGCTGACTTGCCCCTATGGAAGTAGGAGCTCTTACTTCCATGGGCAGTATACCACTCGGGGACTTAGAGCCAAGTGTCTTCACCCTTTGGAGGTAGTAGCTCCTACTTCCATGGGCATTATTCCTCCCCGGGACATACTGCAAATTGTGGCCGGGGAACAGTGACTCTTGGCCGGATAAGCCAAGTGGCTTCTCCCGCTGACTTGCCCCTTTGAAGGTAGTAGCTCCTACTTCCATGGGCATTATTCCTCCCCGGGACCTACAGCCAAGAGTGGCCGGGGAACAGTGACTCTTGGCCGGATAGGCCAAGTGGCTTCTCCCGCTGACTTGCCCCTTTGGAAGTAGGAGCTCTCACTTCCATGGGCAGTATACCTCTCGGGGACTTAGAGCCAAGTGTCTTCGCCCTTTGGAGGTAGGAGCTCTTACTTCCATGGGCATTATTCCTCTCCGGGACTTACAGCCAAGTGTGGCCGGGGAACAGTGACACTTGGCCGGGTAGGCCAAGTGGCTGCTCCCGCTGACTTGCCCCTTTTGAAGTAGGAGCTCCTACTTCCATGGGCATTATTCCACCCCGGGACCTACAGCCAAGTGTGGACGGGGGACAGTGACATGTGGCCGGATAGGCCAAGTGGCTTCTCCCGCTGACTTGCCCCTTTGGAAGTAGGAGCTCCTACTTCCATGGGCATTATTCCTCCCCGGGACCTACTGCCAAGTGTGGCCGGGGAACAGTGACTCTTGGCCGGGTAGGCCAAGTGGCTTCTCCCGCTGACTTGCCCCTTTGGAAGTAGGAGCTCCTACTTCCATGGGCATTATTCCTCTCCGGGACCTACTGCCAAGTGTGGCCGGGGAACAGTGACTCTTGGCCGGATAGGCCAAGTGGCTTCTCCCGCTGACTTGCCCCTTTGGAAGTAGGAGCTCTTACTCCCATGGGCAGTATACCTCTCGGGGACTTAGAGCCAAGTGTCTTCACCCTTTGGAGGTAGTAGCTCCTACTTCCATGGGCATTATTCCTCCCCGGGACCTACTGCCAAGTGTGGCCGGGGAACAGTGACTCTTGGCCGGATAGGCCAAGTGGCTCTTCTCCCGCTGACTTGCCCCTTTGGAAGTAGGAGCTCCTACTTCCATGGGCATTATTCCTCCCCGGGACCTACAGCCAAGTGTGGCCGGGGAACAGTGACTCTTGGCCGGATAGGCCAAGTGGCTTCTCCCGCTGACTTGCCCCTTTGGAAGTAGGAGCTCTTACTTCCATGGGCATTATACCTCTCGGGGACTTAGAGCCAAGTGTCTTCACCCTTTGGAGGTAGGAGCTCCTACTTCCATGGGCATTATTCCTCCCCGGGACCTACTGCCAAGTGTGGCCGGGGAACAGTGACTCTTGGCCGGATAGGCCAAGTGGCTTCTCCCGCTGACTTGCCCCTATTGAAGTAGGAGCTCTTACTTCCATGGGCATTATTCCTCCCCGGGACCTACTGCCAAGTGTGGCCGGGGAACAGTGACTCTTGGCCGGATAGGCCAAGTGGCTTCTCCCGCTGACTTGCCCCTTTGGAAGTAGGAGCTCTTACTTCCATGGGCATTATTCCTCCCCGGGACCTACTGCCAAGTGTGGCCGGGGAACAGTGACTCTTGGCCGGATAGGCCAAGTGGCTTCTCCCGCCGACTTGCCCCTTTGGAAGTAGGAGCTCCCACTTCCATGGGCATTATTCCTCCCCGGGACATACTGCCAAGTGTGGCCGGGGAACAGTGACTCTTGGCCGGATAGTCCAAGTGGCTTCTCCCGCTGACTTGCCCCTTTGGAAGTAGGAGCTCCTACTTCCATGGGCATTATTCCTCCCCGGGACCTACAGCCAAGAGTGGCCGGGGGACAGTGACATGTGGCCGGATAGGCCAAGTGGCTTCTCCCGCTGACTTGCCCCTTTGGAAGTAGGAGCTCCTACTTCCATGGGCATTATTCCTCCCCGGGACCTACTGCCAAGTGTGGCCGGGGAACAGTGACTCTTGGCCGGATAGGCCAAGTGGCTTCTCCCGCTGACTTGCCCCTATGGAAGTAGGAGCTCTTACTTCCATGGGCATTATTCCTCCCCGGGACCTACTGCCAAGTGTGGCCGGGGAACAGTGACTCTTGGCCGGATAGGCCAAGTGGCTTCTCCCGCTGACTTGCCCCTTTGGAAGTAGGAGCTCTCACTTCCATGGGCAGTATACCTCTCGGGGACTTAGAGCCAAGTGTCTTCACCCTTTGGAGGTAGGAGCTCTTACTTCCATGGGCATTATTCCTCTCCGGGACCTACAGCCAAGTGTGGCCGGGGAACAGTGACACTTGGCCGGATAGGCCAAGTGGCTGCTCCCGCTGACTTGCCCCTTTGGAAGTAGGAGCTCCTACTTCCATGGGCATTATTCCACCCCGGGACCTACAGCCAAGTGTGGCCGGGGGACAGTGACATGTGGCCGGATAGGCCAAGTGGCTTCTCCCGCTGACTTGCCCCTTTGGAAGTAGGAGCTCCTACTTCCATGGGCATTATTCCTCCCCGGGACCTACTGCCAAGTGTGGCCGGGGAACAGTGACTCTTGGCCGGGTAGGCCAAGTGGCTTCTCCCGCTGACTTGCCCCTTTGGAAGTAGGAGCTCCTACTTCCATGGGCATTATTCCTCCCCGGGACCTACTGCCAAGTGTGGCCGGGGAACAGTGACTCTTGGCCGGGTAGGCCAAGTGGCTTCTCCCGCTGACTTGCCCCTTTGGAAGTAGGAGCTCTTACTCCCATGGGCAGTATACCTCTCGGGGACTTAGAGCCAAGTGTCTTCACCCTTTGGAGGTAGTAGCTCCTACTTCCATGGGCATTATTCCTCCCCGGGACCTACTGCCAAGTGTAGCCGGGGAACAGTGACTCTTGGCCGGATAGAACTAGTGGCTTCTCCCGCTGACTTGCCCCTTTGGAAGTAGGAGCTCCTACTTCCATGGGCATTATTCCTCCCCGGGACCTACTGCCAAGAGTGGCCGGGGAACAGTGACTCTTGGCCGGATAGGCCAAGTGGCTTCTCCCGCTGACTTGCCCCTTTGGAAGTAGGAGCTCCTACTTCCATGGGCATTATTCCTCCCCGGGACCTACTGCCAAGTAAGGCCGGGGAACAGTGACTCTTGGCCGGATAGAACTAGTGGCTTCTTCCGCTGACTTGCCCCTTTGGAAGTAGGAGCTCCTACTTCCATGGGCATTATTCCTCCCCGGGACCTACAGCCAAGCTTGGCCGGGGACAGTGACATGTGGCCGGATAGGCCAAGTGGCTTCTCCCGCTGACTTGCCCCTTTGGAGGTAGGAGCTCTTACTTCCATGGGCATTATTCCTCTCCGGGACCTACAGCCAAGTGTGGCCGGGGAACAGTGAAACTTGGCCGAATAGGCCAAGTGGCTGCTCCCGCTGACTTGCCCCTTTGGAAGTAGGAGCTCCTACTTCCATGGGCATTATTCCTCCCCGGGACCTATAGCCAAGTGTGGCCGGGGGACGGTGACATGTGGCCGGATAGGCCGAGCGGCTTCTCCCGCTGACGTCATCGCTTTGGAAGTAGGAGCTCCTACTTCCATGGGCTTGTTCCTCCCCGGGACTTGCCGCCAAGTCTGGCCGGGGGACAGTGACATGTGGCCGGATAGGCCAACTGGCTGCTCCCGCTGAGCCCCTACTTCCATGGGCTTGTTCGTCCCCCGGGACTTGCCGCCAAGTCTGGCCGGGGAACAGTGACATGCCGCCGGATACGGCCGAGCGGCTGCTCCCGCTGACGTCATCGCTTTGGAAGTAGGAGCTCCTACTTCCATGGGCTTGTTCCTCCCCGGGACTTGCCGCCAAGTCTGGCCGGGGGACAGTGACATGTGGCCGGATAGGCCAACTGGCTGCTCCCGCTGAGCCCCTACTTCCATGGGCTTGTTCGTCCCCGGGACTTGCCGCCAAGTCTGGCCGGGGAACAGTGACATGCCGCCGGATACGGCCGAGCGGCTGCTCCCGCTGACGTCATCACTTTGGAAGTCGGAGCTCCTACTTCCATGGGCTTGTTCCTCCCCGGGACTTGCCGCCAAGTCTGGCCGGGGGACAGTGACATGTGGCCGGATAGGCCAACTGGCTGCTCCCGCTGAGCCCCTACTTCCATGGGCTTGTTCGTCCCCGGGACTTGCCGCCAAGTCTGGCCGGGGAACAGTGACATGCCGCCGGATACGGCCGAGCGGCTGCTCCCGCTGACGTCATCACTTTGGAAGTCGGAGCTCCTACTTCCATGGGCTTGTTCCTCCCCGGGACTTGCCGCCAAGTCTGGCCGGGGACAGTGACATGTGGCCGGATAGGCCAACTGGCTGCTCCCGCTGAGCCCCTACTTCCATGGGCTTGTTCGTCCCCGGGACTTGCCGCCAAGTCTGGCCGGGGAACAGTGACATGCCGCCGGATACGGCCGAGCGGCTGCTCCCGCTGACGTCATCACTTTGGAAGTCGGAGCTCCTACTTCCATGGGCTTGTTCCTCCCCGGGACTTGCCGCCAAGTCTGGCCGGGGGACAGTGACATGTGGCCGGATAGGCCAACTGGCTGCTCCCGCTGAGCCCCTACTTCCATGGGCTTGTTCGTCCCCGGGACTTGCCGCCAAGTCTGGCCGGGGAACAGTGACATGCCGCCGGATACGGCCGAGCGGCTGCTCCCGCTGACGTCATCACTTTGGAAGTCGGAGCTCCTACTTCCATGGGCTTGTTCCTCCCCGGGACTTGCCGCCAAGTCTGGCCGGGGGACAGTGACATGTGGCCGGATAGGCCAACTGGCTGCTCCCGCTGAGCCCCTACTTCCATGGGCTTGTTCGTCCCCGGGACTTGCCGCCAAGTCTGGCCGGGGAACAGTGACATGCCGCCGGATACGGCCGAGCGGCTGCTCCCGCTGACGTCATCACTTTGGAAGTCGGAGCTCCTACTTCCATGGGCTTGTTCCTCCCCGGGACTTGCCGCCAAGTCTGGCCGGGGGACAGTGACATGTGGCCGGATAGGCCAACTGGCTGCTCCCGCTGAGCCCCTACTTCCATGGGCTTGTTCGTCCCCGGGACTTGCCGCCAAGTCTGGCCGGGGAACAGTGACATGCCGCCGGATACGGCCGAGCGGCTGCTCCCGCTGACGTCATCACTTTGGAAGTCGGAGCTCCTACTTCCATGGGCTTGTTCCTCCCCGGGACTTGCCGCCAAGTCTGGCCGGGGGACAGTGACATGTGGCCGGATAGGCCAACTGGCTGCTCCCGCTGAGCCCCTACTTCCATGGGCTTGTTCGTCCCCGGGACTTGCCGCCAAGTCTGGCCGGGGAACAGTGACATGCCGCCGGATACGGCCGAGCGGCTGCTCCCGCTG
>NW_027285318.1:0-10000 GCF_040894005.1 Engystomops pustulosus | reverse complement strand
GCAGCGCCGCCCGCCAACGCACAGAGGAGCGGAGGGGATCGGGCGCCAGGTCCGGGGGAAGGCTGGGAGGGAAGCTACGGCGCTGCTACCCAGCTTTCAACCCTGCGGGACCGGTGCTCCGCTCCTATCGCTCCGGCGAACAGGGTCCGCTACGCTTTCAACACCAGCGCCCGGCAGAGGGCTTGGAGAAGGCTCGCGCGGATCCTCGGTTCGGATCGCCTGGCTTCGCGGGAGCGGCCTTCGGCTAGGGCCGACGACGGCCGGACCGAGCAGATTTGGACCGGGGTGCGGGGCGAGTACCTGCCTCTCTCACGAAGGGAGTGTCACCGGTAAGAAGCCTCTTCCCACGTCTGCTTGCCGACTTACGCTCGCCCCGACGAGAGGCCCAACCGAAAGAGTGGAAAGGGGCAGAGATTTCCAGGGTCGCCCCACCAGGGATGCAATACCCCAGTGCAGACAGTCGGCCCTGCCCCGAACCTACTCGGTGGTTTGAAGGTTAACCTCTTGGGGAAAAGCAGCGATTCGCCTCGCGGTGCGTGCCTCCGCGGATCTAAACCCCCTCGATCGATGTGGGGCCAGAGGACCCCTTTTCCCCGTACGAAACTGTCAGCTCACCATGGGCTCGACGTCCGTGGGTCGGGGAGTTGAGCGCTTACGCGCGGCGGGACCTTATAACCTGCAGCGGCTGAGGAGCGAAGATTTCCAGGGTGGGCCCCCGGGGATGCCATACCCCGAGCAGCCTGTCGGCCCCGCTCCTAGCACGCTGGCAAGCAATGGAGTCTTCCCCGCGGCAGCCACCGCCCTCGCCCTAGCCTCGCCGTCGGTCGATGAAGAACGTCGTTCGCCCTCCTCTGGCTCGGGATTTGGAAACGGCCTGGCCTTCGCCTACTCCGTCGGGCAACTGCCTTCCGCCAGCCCCTTCCCTCGAATCCCCTTCTTCCATTTTAGACCCGATCAGGGGATTGGTCAGCCCAGCCCTGGGGTAAGAAGAGGGGTTGGGGTCGGTTCGGCTTCGGGTGCCCCGCTCGGCCAAAGGTTCCCCTCGCTTTGGAAGCACGCGAGGTCGCGGAGGGTGTCGGGGTTATTTTTTCGGCTCCCTGGCTTCGCGGGAGCGGCCTTCGGCTAGGGCCGAGGCCGTCCGGCCCGCGCAGATTTGGACCGGGGTCCGGGGCGAGTACCTGCCTCTCTCACGAAGGGAGTGTCACCGGTAAGAAGCCTCTTCCCACGTCTGCTTGCCGACTTACGCTCGCCCCGACGAGAGGCCCAACCGAAAGAGTGGAAAGGGGCAGAGATTTCCAGGGTCGCCCCACCAGGGATGCAATACCCCAGTGCAGACTGTCGGCCCTGCCCCGAACCTACTCGGTGGTTTGAAGGTTAACCTCTTGGGGAAAAGCAGCGATTCGCCTCGCGGTGCGTGCCTCCGCGGATCTAAACCCCCTCGATCGATGTGGGGCCAGAGGACCCCTTTTCCCCGTACGAAACGGCCGGCTCACCATGGGCTCGACATCCGTGGGTCGGAGAGTTGAGCGCTTACGCGCGGCGGGACCTTATAACCTGCAGCGGCTGAGGAGCGAAGATTTCCAGGGTGGGCCCCCGGGGATGCCATACCCCGAGCAGCCAGTCGGCCCCGCTCCTAGCGCGCTGACGAGCAATGGAGTCTTCCCCGCGGCAGCCACCGCCCTCGCCTCGCCGTCGGTCGATGAAGAGCCGAGTTCGCCCTCCTCTGCTCGGGACTCGGAAACGGCCTGGCCTTCGCCTACTCCGTCGGGCAACTGCCTTCCGCCAGCCCCTTCCCTCGAATCCCCTTCTTCCATTTTAGACCCGATCAGGGGATTGGTCAGCCCAGCCCTGGGGTAGGAAGAGGGGTTGGGGTCGGTTCGGCTTCCGGTGCCCCCGCTCGGCCAAAGGTCCCCTCGCTTTGGAAGCAGAGGGTGCCGGGGTTATTTTCGGCTTGACGCCTAGTCCGGTCCCTGCCGGTTCCCGTGGAGGCCCGCGGTCAAAACCAGCTCCCCGGCTGTCGGAGCCGGAGCCCCGCAGCCCGAGCGGACGCACCGAGTCCCTCATGTAAGGGATAGCCGCCCCTACGGAACGGCCCGGACTGGGACCAGGCACCCCCAGGCGCCGAAGGGGTGGGTCGGCCGTGTTGCCGAAGCTTAGCCGGCGCTGATGACCGCAGCCCCTAACGATGCCCACAGGCGGGGGAGCCAAGGAGAGCACTAGGAAGACGTGGCGGGGTCGGACGGCTCAATTTCCAGGGTGGGACCCCGGGGGTTCAGTACCCCGGGCATCCGGTCGGTTTCGCCGGCGCGACCCCAAGCCTTCCACGGCCCCCTTCGTGGGTGCAGGGATACCGTGCAGGGTGCAGGCTTAGACGCCAATTCCCCAGAAGTTTTAGGGATAGGGTTTGTCCGGGCGCCACCGCAGCGACAACCTCGCAAGAAGCTCTCTTCCACAAAAGCACGGGCAACGTTCGTGTGCGAGTGTTGGTCTCCCATGGTCTACCGATCCCCCCGGGCGGCCCAAGCGTTACGCCCACGGCCGGGCCCTCGAGCAGGCGCACCCCTGGTGCCTCTCGTAAGGGAAGGCTACGGTCCTCAACCCCTCGTATGGCGGGGAGGGCGCATTTGAAACGCTAAAGGACGAGCCCTGTTCGGGACCTGGCGGGGATCCGCGGATTGGCGAGAGGGATGGGTCTGCCGTTGGTCAGAGGGGACGCACCCCTGGGACGCAGTTTGGCATTAGCGACCGATGGCCCATCTACGACCATGTACTCCGGGAGCGCCAAGGAGGACGCGGGTGGGCTTTGGGGGCAGACTCAATTTCCAGGGTCTGGGCGCCGGGGGTGCAATACCCTTAAGCGCTCATGTCGGTTTCGTCTGCCGCCCGCCTCTGGCCCGGCTCCTAGTGACGGGTGCTGTGAACGTGCGATCGTGCTTGCGGTTGAAGAGTTCAAAGGCTACCGCTGGGGATAACACGCCCGGGGAATTTAGAAACCCCCCCCTCCGCTACAATCTCTGCTTCTGCCGGACTCGGAGGGGAGCCGCCCCGGGGGCGACCGCTCCCTCTCCTCTTCCGCGGCGTGCCGCGCGCTTCGCCGTCAGCAGCGGAGCGAACCTTTTTCTCGGTCCGCAGCTCTTCAGGCGTAGGCGGGCAGCGCTAACAGGGTACACTGGGGACCACTCGACCGCAACCGCTCCTCCGACCGACGAGCATACCTACCGCGGATACGCCACGGTGGGTCTAAGCCTCGTCGCCGCCGCGAGGAGCAGGCGGGAGCCGTCCCTTTTCGTGCTGCGGAAATAAACCGTGGACACAGAGGTGTGTCTGCGCTCTCCGACCGGGCGGGGGGCGATTGGACTTGCCCGAGGGACACTAGGCGAGGCGCTGCCGCGGGAGCCGGAGCTCCGCGCTGGACGCTGCCGCCGCCGCCGCCGCCCCCCACCCACGGTACGGTGGAGTACGCCCGTTCCATACGCTTCGTAGCAAACCTCAGCCGAAGCAGAGAGTCCTACCGCTGTGGCAGGAGCGGGGCCGTGCGAGGACCACACTGGCACCGCGCTACACAACCTTAGGCAGAGGACCACAGCCGCTCACGGGGAGCGGGGGATTGATGCGCGACCAAGACTGAGGCTAAGGAACGCTTTACCATAAACCGGCCGGGGCCAATACCCCTGACCGAGCAAAGTGCCCTGCCCCGCCGGATCGCGCTGTGTCAGATCGATCAAAAGAGCGGAGAGCCGAGACTCTACCGCTGGGAGTTTGTGGAGAACGGCCTGGCTTGCGTCCCGTCCTCCCGCCCTCGACCTCACATGGCTAGCCTCACCCGCCGGGAGCCACCCCATTGGGGACCGTAGGGCGGAGAAGGGGTCTCCGCGTCCGGAATTTACTTGTGGAGAACGGCCTGGCTTACGTCCCGTCCTCCCGCCCTCGACCTCACATGGCTAGCCTCACCCGCCGGGCGCCACCCCATTGGGGACCGTAGGGCGGAGAAGGGGTCTCCGCGTCCGGAATTTACTTGTGGAGAACGGCCTGGCTTACGTCCCGTCCTCCCGCCCTCGACCTCACACGGCTAGCCTCACCCGCCGGGCGCCACCCCATTGGGGACCGTAGGGCGGAGAAGGGGTCTCCGCGTCCGGAATTTACTTGTGGAGAACGGCCTGGCTTACGTCCCGTCCTCCCGCCCTCGACCTCACATGGCTAGCCTCACCCGCCGGGCGCCACCCCATTGGGGACCGTAGGGCGGAGAAGGGGTCTCCGCGTACGGAATTTCTTGTGGAGAACGGCCTGGCTTACGTCCCGTCCTCCCATGGCTAGCCTCACCCGCCGGGCGCCACCCCATTGGGGACCGTAGGGCGGAGAAGGGGTCTCCGCGTCCGGAATTTCTTGTGGAGAACGGCCTGGCTTACGTCCCGTCCTCCCGCCCTCGACCTCACATGGCTAGCCTACCCCGCCGGGCGCCGCTCCATTGGGGATACGGTACGGCAAAGCGCGACGCCGCACGATGCCAACACTTTGTGCAAAAACCTGGCAGAGTCGACCAAAACCTCGCTTCTTTGACCGGTATTTTTGATGCTTTTCTCTGCCGCCGAAGGTGCACTGAGGGTCGGATCGCCCAAAATTTTTACCGGTCGTTTTGGTCTGCGGTTCTTCCGAGAGGTGCCCGCCTGACAGTTCTTTTTCAGCAGCCTCCGAAAGGCCATCCAGCGGGCAAGCCAGGGGTTGGCAGCCGCCGGCGGTGAGCCTTCCCCGGCCGGGGCAGACGGCTCCGACCGCAAAATTTTTTCGACTTTCGCCGAGGCCAAAACCCCATGCACTTTTAAAGCCTGCCCGCAGCGCCGTCTCCTGTCAGACGTCCCTTGCCGCCTGCGGTGGTCCTCGCCCGGCAGAGAGAAGCCGGAGTCGCCCCCTCTCCGGTTCTTTTTCACCATTCCGGAGCTCTGAAATCTGCCGGACACCGAGTGACCGAGGACGCTTCCAGGAGGGCGGCAGCGAGAGGCAGAGTGCCACCGGTCGGGTCGCCGGTTCTCCCACACTTTGAAAATTTTTCGCTTGTTCTGGTGGGATGGAGAGAGAGCGTGGCTTATGCGCCCTCTGCCCCGCGGTCCGCCCTGGCTGGCCTTACGCCGGTGGTTCGCCAGGCCACCGGCACCTTGTACGGCGGGGACGGCGTGGCTTATGCGCCCGTCAACCCACCTACTCGCCCCGGCTAGCCTTTTACCCGGAGGGCGCCACGCTCCGGGTACCAGTGAGCGGCACGAACCCAGTCATACCATGCCGCTCACCTCGCGCCCTCTCCGGCCTCCGCCGCGGAGACCTCCCGCTAGGACCTGCGGGGGGCGATTTCTGCCAAAATCTACAAAGTCCCCGATGGTTAAGGACGTAGACTGTTGAGCGGGACCTACACACTCTTGTAGCCGATGGGGCTCGCCATTTCCCGCAGAAAATGGACCACCTCCCGCAGAGGAACATGAAATGCCCCTTCCCGCGGGACCCGAAGGACCGCTCTGTCCGAGCAGGCCTCCAGGACCACGGCACGCAAAAGCGACTCAGTCCCGCTGGCATTACGGATCTGACTTTGTGCAAAAACCAGGCAGAGTCGACCAAAACCTCCCTTCTTTGACCGGTGTTTTTGTTGCTTTTCTCTGCCGCCGAAGGTGCACTGAGGGTCGGATCGCCCAAAATTTTTACCGGTCGTTTTGGTCTGCGGTTCTTCCGAGAGGTGCCCGCCTGACAGTTCTTTTTCAGCAGCCTCCGAAAGGGCATCCAGCGGGCAAGCCAGGGGTTGGCAGCCGCCGGCGGTGAGCCTTCCCCGGCCGGGGCAGACAGCTCCGACCGCAAATTTTTTTCGACTTTCGCCGAGGCCAAAACCCCATGCACTTTTAAAGCCTGCCCGCAGCGCCGTCTCCTGGCAGACGTCCCTTGCCGCCTGCGGTGGTCCTCGCCCGGCAGAGAGAAGCCGGTTTCGCCCTCTCACCGGTTCTTTTTCACCATTCCGGAGCTCTGAAATCTGCCGGACACCGAGTGACCGAGGACGCTTCCAGGAGGGCGGCAGCGAGAGGCAGAGTGCCACCGGTCGGGTCCCCGGTTCTCCCACACTTTGAAAATTTTTCGCTTGTTCTGGTGGGATGGAGAGAGAGCGTGGCTTATGCGCCCTCTGCCCCGCGGTACGCCCTTGGCTAGCCTTACGCCGGTGGTTCGCCAGGCCACCGGCACCTTGTACAGCGGGGACGGCGTGGCTTATGCGCCCTCTGCCCCGCGGTCCGCCCTGTCTAGCCTTACGCCGGTGGTTCGCCAGGCCACCGGCACCTTGTACGGCGGGGACGGCGTGGCTTATGCGCCCGTCAACCCACCTGCTCGCCCCGGCTAGCCTTTTACCCGGAGGGCGCCACGCTCCGGGTAGCAGTGAGCGGCACGAGCCCAGTCATACCATGCCGCTCACCTCGCACCTTTTCCGGCCTCCGCCGCGGAGACCTCCCGCTAGGACATGCGGGGGGCGATCTTGACCAAAATCTACAAAGTCCCCGATGGTTAAGGACGTAGACTGTTGAGCGGGACCTACACACTCTTGCAGCCGAAGGGGCTCGCCATTTCCCGCAGAAAATGGACCACCTCCCGCAGAGGAACATGAAATGCCCCTTCCCGCGGGACCCGAAAGGACCGCCCTGTCCGAGCAGGCCTCCAGGACCACGGCACGCAAAAGCGACTCAGTCCCGCTGGCATTACGGATCTGACTTAGTGCAAAAACCTGGCAGAGTCGACCAAAACTCCCCTTCTCTGACCGGTATTTTTGTTGCTTTTCTCTGCCGCCGAAGGTGCACTACGGGTCGGATCGCCCAAAATTTTTACCGGTCGTTTTGGTCTGCGGTTCTTCCGAGAGGTGCCCGCCTGACAGTTCTTTTTCAGAAGCCTCCGAAAGGCCATCCAGCGGGCAAGCCATGAGTTGGCAGCCGCCGGCGGTGAGCCTTCCCCGGCCGGGGCAGACAGCTCCGACCGCATAATTTTTTCGACTTTTGCCGAGGCCAAAACCCCATGCACTTTTAAAGCCTGCCCGCAGCGCCGTCTCCTGTCAGACGTCCCCGCCGCCTGCGGTGGTCCTCGCCCGGCAGAGAGAAGCCGGAGTCGCCCTCTCTCCGGTTCTTTTTCACCATTCCGGAGGTCTGAAATCTGCCGTACTCCGAGTGACCGAGGACGCTTCCAGGAGGACGGCAGCGAGAGGCAGAGTGCCACCGGTCGGGAAGCCGGTTCTCCCACACTTTGAAAATTTTTCGCTTGTGCTGGTGGGATGGAGAGAGAGCGTGGCTTATGCGCCCTCTGCCCCGCGGTACGCCCTTGGCTAGCCTTACGCCGGTGGTTCGCCAGGCCACCGGCACCTTGTACGGCGGGGACGGCGTGGCTTATGCGCCCGTCAACCCACCTACTCGCCCCGGCTAGCCTTTTACCCGGAGGGCGCCACGCTCCGGGTAGCAGTGAGCGGCACGAGCCCAGTCATACCATGCCGCTCACCTCGCACCTTTTCCGGCCTCCGCCGCGGAGACCTCCCGCTAGGACATGCGGGGGGCGATCTTGACCAAAATCTACAAAGTCCCCGATGGTTAAGGACGTAGACTGTTGAGCGGGACCTACACACTCTTGCAGCCGAAGGGGCTCGCCATTTCCCGCAGAAAATGGACCACCTCCCGCAGAGGAACATGAAATGCCCCTTCCCGCGGGACCCGAAGGACCACTCTGTCCGAGCAGGCTTCCAGGACCACGGCACGCAAGAGCGACTCAGTCCCGCTGGCATTACGGATCTGACTTAGTGCAAAAACCTGGCAGAGTCGACCAAAACTCCCCTTCTCTGACCGGTATTTTTGTTGCTTTTCTCTGCCGCCGAAGGTGCACTACGGGTCGGATCGCCCAAAATTTTTACCGGTCGTTTTGGTCTGCGGTTCTTCCGAGAGGTGCCCGCCTGACAGTTCTTTTTCAGCAGCCTCCGAAAGGCCATCCAGCGGGCAAGCCAGGGGTTGGCAGCCGCCGGCGGTGAGCCTTCCCCGGCCGGGGCAGACAGCTCCGACCGCATAATTTTTTCGACTTTCGCCGAGGCCAAAACCCCTTGCACTTTTAAAGCCTGCCCGCAGCGCCGTCTCCTGTCAGACGTCCCCGCCGCCTGCGGTGGTCCTCGCCCGGCAGAGAGAAGCCGGAGTCGCCCTCTCTCCGGTTCTTTTTCACCATTCCGGAGCTCTTAAATCTGCCATACTCCGAGTGACCGAGGACGCTTCCAGGAGGGCGGCAGCGAGAGGCAGAGTGCAACTGGTCGGGAAGCCGGTTCTCCCACACTTTGAAAATTTTTCGCTTGTGCTGGTGGGATGGAGAGAGAGCGTGGCTTATGCGCCCTCTGCCCCGCGGTACGCCCTTGGCTAGCCTTACGCCGGTGGTTCGCCAGGCCACCGGCACCTTGTACGGCGGGGACGGCGTTGCTTATGCGCCCGTCATCCCACCTACTCGCCCCGGCTAGCCTTTTACCCGGAGGGCGCCACGCTCCGGGTAGCAGTGAGCGGCACGAGCCCAGTCATACCATGCCGCTCACCTCGCACCTTTTCCGGCCTCCGCCGCGGAGACCTCCCGCTAGGACATGCGGGGGGCGATCTTGACCAAAATCTACAAAGTCCCCGATGGTTAAGGACGTAGACTGTTGAGCGGGACCTACACACTCTTGCAGCCGAAGGGGCTCGCCATTTCCCGCAGAAAATGGACCACCTCCCGCAGAGGAACATGAAATGCCCCTTCCCGCGGGACCCGAAGGACCACTCTGTCCGAGCAGGCTTCCAGGACCACGGCACGCAAGAGCGACTCAGTCCCGCTGGCATTACGGATCTGACTTAGTGCAAAAACCTGGCAGAGTCGACCAAAACTCCCCTTCTCTGACCGGTATTTTTGTTGCTTTTCTCTGCCGCCGAAGGTGCACTACGGGTCGGATCGCCCAAAATTTTTACCGGTCGTTTTGGTCTGCGGTTCTTCCGAGAGGTGCCCGCCTGACAGTTCTTTTTCAGCAGCCTCCGAAAGGCCATCCAGCGGGCAAGCCAGGGGTTGGCAGCCGCCGGCGGTGAGCCTTCCCCGGCCGGGGCAGACAGCTCCGACCGCATAATTTTTTCGACTTTCGCCGAGGCCAAAACCCCATGCACTTTTAAAGCCTGCCCGCAGCGCCGTCTCCTGTCAGACGTCCCCGCCGCCTGCGGTGGTCCTCGCCCGGCAGAGAGAAGCCGGAGTCGCCCTCTCTCCGGTTCTTTTTCACCATTCCGGAGCTCTTAAATCTGCCATACTCCGAGTGACCGAGGACGCTTCCAGGAGGGCGGCAGCGAGAGGCAGAGTGCAACCGGTCGGGAAGCCGGTTCTCCCACACTTTGAAAATTTTTCGCTTGTGCTGGTGGGATGGAGAGAGAGCGTGGCTTATGCGCCCTCTGCCCCGCGGTACGCCCTTGGCTAGCCTTACGCCGGTGGTTCGCCAGGCCACCGGCACCTTGTACGGCGGGGACGGCGTTGCTTATGCGCCCGTCATCCCACCTACTCGCCCCGGCTAGCCTTTTACCCGGAGGGCGCCACGCTCCGGGTAGCAGTGAGCGGCACGAGCCCAGTCATACCATGCCGCTCACCTCGCACCTTTTCCGGCCTCCGCCGCGGAGACCTCACGCTCTGTTCTGCGGAGAGCGATTTTGGGCAAAATCTACAAAGTCCCCGATGGTTAAGGACGTAGACTGTTCAGCGGGACCTACACACTCTTGTAGCCGAAGGGGCTCGCCATTTCCCGCAGAAAATGGATCACCTCCCGCAGAGGAACATGAAATGCCCCTTCCCGCGGGACCCGCAGGACCGCTCTGTCCGAGCAGGCCTCCAGGACCACGGCACGCAAAAGCGACTCAGTCCCGCTGGCATTACGGATCTGACTTAGTGCAAAAACCTGGCAGAGTCGACCAAAACTCCCCTTCTCTGACCGGTATTTTTGTTGCTTTTCTCTGCCGCCGAA